>NW_020955670.1:493995-517912 GCF_003031625.1 Empidonax traillii | reverse complement strand
ATCACAGGCCTTTTTGAGAGCTGGATTAAAATAAAATTAAGAACCTGCTTAGTGTCTGTTCAAAGTCAATACTGTGGCTCTGCTGAGCTGTATAATGGATAGAGGCAAAAGATCAAGTCCTAAAGGAAATGATGTCATACCTTGGCAAAGAGAAAGAATTTGATTATTTACAAAATAGAAGTACCTTACATTTTTACATTTGACCTTATTTCACATGGAAAGTGAATTTCACTGAGAATTTTACCCGATTTTTTTTAATGAGGTGGGAAATTAAATCTGAGCTGGCAACAAAGCTGAGGAGCAGCAGACCTGTTTCAATGTGTTCATCAGTTTGGTGTGTATGAAGAGGGAATTCTATTTATTCTGTGCTATCCCATAATTCAGTGTTTCATCCCAGTGTATGGATTCTGGTAGCAGTATTGCTGTCTGGGTAATAAAATGGCAATCAGGAATCAGGAAAGAAAAAAGATTGTTTCTAAAGCTTTAAATAAGAAGCAGACATTGAGGTCAGGACAGAAGGAGAAGGAGAAGGAGAAGGAGATGGAGGTGCTCCAGGTGCCTGAGCAGAGATTCCCTTGTACCCCATGGTGCAGACCATGATGAGACAGCTGTGGCCCTGCAGCCCATGGAGGTCCATGATGGAGCAGAGATCCACCTGCAGCCTGTAGAGGAGCAGGTGGATACCTGAAGGTGGGTGTGACCCCATGGCTGGAGCAGGCTCCTGGCAGGAACCGTGACACCATGGGGAGCGAAGCCCACGCCGTAGCAAGTTTCCTGGAAGGACTTGTGACCCCATGGGGGACCTACACTGGAGCATTTTGCTCCTGAGGAACTGCACCCCATGGGAGTAACCCACACTGGAACAGTTTGTGAATAACTGTAGACCGTGGAAAGAACTCACACTGGAGAAGTTTGTGGAGGCCTGTCTCCCATGGAGGAACCCCCCACTGAAGCAGCAGAACTCCTCCTCCTCCAGGGGTGGGAAGGAGTGGCAGAGACAATGTGTGATGAACTGACCACAAACCCCATTCCCTGTCTCCCTGCACCACTGAGGGGAAGGAGATGGAGAAAATCTGGAGTAAAACTGAGCCCAGGAAGAAGGGAGAGTAGGGGGAAGGTATTTTAATATTTGGTAATGGGTGGGTGATGTCTCCATGTCCTTCTTGAGCCAGGAGCCTTTGGTTTTATTTTTTTCTCCCCTGCCCAGCTAAGAAGAGGAGGCCTAGAGCGGCTTTGGTGGGCACCTAGGATCTAGCCAGGATCAACTCGCCACAGCAGCACAGCACAGCAAATTAAACTGAAGTCTCTTTATTTGTGATCTGTAGTGATAAAATTACGTTTTAAAGTCCCAAACACAGTGCAAGGCTGGAATATTTTCAGAGCATGGCATGTCATTACACTGTCTGTGGAACAGTAATTACCCAGCAGACAGTAACTGTTCCACACCAGGGTAGGAAGGGCCACCTTTCACTCCTTTTCAGCAGCATCACTCTTTTGTATGAAACATCCATGCAGAAAATCTGAAAGTGGTCCTCTGACCTTGCTGCTTGGGAAGAAGCAGAGTGAAGCAGATGCCCTAAGGACTGAGCAAGGCTCCTGGCATTGCAGTAGCTGAGGTGCCAATGAGATGTGTCGGAAAGATTACAGCCTTGAGGGGCTTGATGCAAGGATATAGGGCACCTCTGATGAATGCGTGGTTCTGGTGCCACACATGGCACACAAAGCTAATGTGCTGGAGGAGTTCCTTCTGGGTGTGAGTTTGTATTGCCTCTGTGCTACCAGGGCCTATGCATTGTGCAACACACCAAGGTGGCGCTTGAGGTGCTTCCTCTGGTGAGATCCGAGGTTGCCACTGCACCTAAGCTGCTCTCTGGTGCCCTTGCTTGCACTGTGCTCGTGGCATCCTCCAGCTTTTAGCTCCCTGTACTTGTACTTGCATGCCTAGGAGCTGCAGCTGACATGAACTTTGCTGCTCCAGTGCTTCCAAAGTGTTTTCTGTGTTCTAACCAAAGTAATTTTATTCTGTATATATGAGCATTTGCATCTGTGCAGTTCAGATATTATTACCTACCTCCTTTCTAAGACACTTTGTGATCTATGGATGAAAATTACTATGTATGAGACATTTTTATTTGAGACCTTTTAAATGAATAATAAATCTTAGAAAGAAATTAAACTGGTTCTTACTTTCAGTGGGAACTTAGTATATTACCCCGATGGTTGTTATCTTTTAATAGTAGCTGTTCTCTTTTAATTCCTAAGTCATCATGTCAAAGCATCCTGTGTTAAGATTGGGTATGTTAACTGAACATCGGCAAACAGACAGAGTTTCTGTAAGTTCATCTTGTCAGAATTCACAAATTGGTTCCTTTTTTAAAGGATTTTATTCCTGTATAAAGATGTGTCAAATTAGCTCTTACAGCCTAGGCATTCCCTCATGTGGGAATTTATAACATTCACATGTACTATGTGTGACTAATTCTAGTATGCAAGAAATGTGATTCCACTTTTGAAAACTGAAATACAACCTTGACCCTCATAATTGCAGGGTGAACCTTGAAAATGTGACATAAATAACATCTCCAAATGTTCAAAAACTGAAAAAAAAATTTAAGACTAGTGTTCATTGCATACAGGGAAATCAAAGATATATAGGCAAGAAAGAATATACAAGAAAATCAAACATATATAGGCATAATTGATTTTTCCCATCAATTTTATTACTTTTGAGGCTTATTCTCTCAATTTGTGAGTCCTGGAATTGATATGACTCCAGTATTTTGTCCCTTTGAAAATTCTAGTCCCATGTCAGACAATCTTTAACTGATTTTTTTTTCTTTAGTCTATCAATTTAAGTTTGAAATGCAATATATTTTGTATGCCAAAAGAAAAGTGAAAGGGGTTTTAACCACAAAATAGAATTCCACATGATGGAAAGCAGTCATTTCATACTTCTACAGATTTGTTTGTCAGAGTTGAATATTGGCCTTATTTTGTCCCTTCTCTAGAAAGTATTTGGCCTCAGCTGGTGTTGGTACATAGAGTTTTTGGAAAGTCTTCAGCAAACCTGTCTGGCTTCCAGGTCTGGTTTGAGGCTTCAGGTTTCTTCATCTTTCCCAGATGCTCAATGTGCCCAGCACTGACTCTGGCAATTATCTAGATCCTGAATTCACTTATTTTATTTTAAAAGCTTTATGGCAGCCGATATGTGAACTGATAAGAATCGTTACTCTAAAATTATTATCTGCTGGATTAGAAATCATCTTTCACCAAATCCATTCCTTTCCCTACACTATTTTCTGTCTTAAGTGACCTGGAGGTTTTTCTGGAAAGGAAAAGCTGTTTTGTCACACTGGCCAGCATTACAGTCACTCCCAAGGACATGCTGTGCAGCAGGAAGCTAGGATTCTGATTCCTCCTCTGGGCAGTTGCATGCCAAGTGGGATATATCATCTTTCATAGAGCGAAATGGAGGAAAGGGCTTTCTTCCTTTGCCCTCTGTGAAAGACAATATACCCCACTGGTATATTTGCTGGAGGAAGTGGGAGGCAGGAGCAGGCAGGAGGGCTGAGAGCTGTGAGAGGGTAAGAGGAGAGCTGGCATCTCCACAGAAACATGGCACTGCTGGGAAGGACAGCCAGGTGCCAGAGACCACAGGAGGGACCTTCCTGAGGAGCCTGTGGCCACCAAGGAAGTTGTGCATTGGTGGCCGAGCTGAAAACAAGCCCAAGAGAGTGGCCCAAACCAACAGTGACACAGCCATGAGAGGGTAGGGGTGTGTTAACACTCCTTTGCTCATATTCTATTTCATTTTGATTAATGGTAGGGCATGTGCAAGTTAACAGAGGAACTATTTTCGTTGTAGTCTTTATACAGATGAAACCTGACATTTGAGCTTGAAGGCCTTTGCTATCTCTGTGAGGTAATTCCTTCAAAGAGATGTCTCAGCAGCTTCACTTCCTCTTTCAGGCTGCCTCACCATCATGTGTCATCTGGAAACTCCTCTGTCTTACTTTCTCTTTCTGCCTCATGTGTCTCAAGAGATAAGGGCCAGAGGAGCTGATGAGACTGAGCAGTGAGGAGCTGGAGGAGAGGGGCAGCGAAACACATTGGAAAAAAGGAGAGAGAGAGAGACAGACCAACAAGACAAATAGTTCTGCTTTGTAGAAAGCAGAAATATTATTGGGTAGCTGTGTTTTGCCATAACAGAGAACATATCATATGCCCTAAAAGATGAATTAATACCAGCAGTAATAAACATAAATGACCTGCAAATTACAATAGTAGGTATGGTTTTGCTTTCAGGTAAATATCTTAGTCATTTTATACTTCCAGCTTTATGAGCATACAAGAGGTGCATCATATTCTCAAACAGCCCAAACACCTCGATTAAATTTGTAGCCATATCAAGGATTACTGTTAAATCCAGTGTCAGTTGATTTGCAAAGACTGGAATGTTCAGTCATATGCAGTTTGGATAATTTTGCATGATAATGTCTAAGAAAGAAGCTATAGGCAAGAGTATATTCAGTAAGTGAACCCATCTGATCAGTGCACTTTCACAGACTGTTTTGCATGTGGGGAACTCTCACTGTCAGAACACACATCTCTTAGCTCAGTTAAGGCTTCAGTAACTTCCATAAACTATTCATAGAGATAGCCTTAGGCAACTGCACATGCTCAAAAAATAAAGGAGGGGTGGCGAAATGTCAACCTGAGAGCATTCATTAAGTTATATAGTAATGGTTCTTTCTAGTGATGGATCAAAGGTAGCATCAATAATCACATAAAAAAATTTGCAGCAAATATAAGAAAGTAAAAATAATGTTTTGCAAACATGCTATTGAAACAAGAGGTCACACTTAAGAGTGTTTGAATTGGAAATGTAGCTGTATAAGCCTGAAAGCTAGTATTTGAATCATCAGTATATGTAAGTATGTTTTTTCAGTTACCCTTTTCCTATTTCACAAGTCATTTTACCATGTATCAGCTTTTTCTTTTCTTTACATTGATCATCTTTGTATGCCTTCTGCTCTGATAGTGGTATCCATTACCTGGGTCCTTACTCTCAATACGTTTTCTTTAGGTAATTTCTAATGAACGTCAAATTGATTCCCATAACTTGATCCCTGGGGAATTGCTGTATAAAAAGTTTGAACATGTCTATATAGGGAGTTTTCCCCCTGATTAGAAACTGTAAGTGCAAAAAGCTAAGATAAAACTATGGTTTAATAAATTAAAAGTGCCAGTACTCCCGTGTTCAGGCTACCAGAACTTTAGATTATGGCAATGCACCTCACATACAGCTATTTGGCAGTTGCAGTTTCCTGTTAAACATCACGCCCCCTCTGAAACATAGATTATTAATATTTATCAATTCCTACATGCCATGGGACTCCTTTGCAGAATAATATGGAAGCTACCATCATCTGATAGTCCTTTGCTGTCAGAGTTTAAATGGTTATGCTTAATTGCTTAATTGGAAGTTGTCAGTGAACAGTATTTTTGGTACAGAAGTCTTCACTTGTTAATTCAGCTCTTTAGTTCTTCATTGACCTTCCCTCTATTTGGGTTCTAAGTTAGTAAAATTTCCTCTGACATTGCACACAGAAAGGGAAGAAAATCATTAGAATTAAGGACTCTGTTCTGTTTCACAGACTGTAGCACTGATGCTGTTACGCTGTTTTGTGACTTCCCCCTTACAGTCTTTCCTCTGCAGTCAAATGGCCTCCAAGGCATTTGATAATTTTAGATCATCTAATGGGAATGTCAGTTTTAGACCCAAGGCTTGTACCTTTTCAAGTATTTTGTGTAAGGCCAAGTAAGGATATCTTTATGTAAAGGACAAAGTTTGTGGGTTTTAAATTGAATAACTCAATAATACATCCTTTCCTTTGTATCTAGCATTTTCAGTGAAACAAGATTTAATGACAGGTTGGGACACAAGCTGAACTTAGTACAGCTTAGTAGAAGCAAGTCAGTAAAACAAAGCAGTTGGTCCTGAGGACCCAGCCCCACACTGCAAAGTTTGTGGGGGCAGTGCTTAGGTTTCGATTTGCTGCCATGGGTCATGCTGCCTTTTGCAGTTGGAGCACTGTTAGCTGATTGCTGAGAGCCTATATTTGCACTCGCTCCATTGTGCCCTCCCAGATTGCTGCAGAACATGAGTACAAACAGGGTGTACGGGTATGGTCTGGAGATACGCCTTGTAAATGCACTCCCAGGGCAAAAATAATAAAATTATAATAAAATTATAATCCAAGTGCATTACAGCTGCTGTATTTGTGAACTGTATCAAATTCATCAAATAACCCACATTATGCACGCAGCTCTGGCTGGCATTAGTGGAAGGATGAGATAGCTCACATCTCCTTTAGCTGCATCCATGTTTGACTGTTGTTCAGCATGAGTGAAGTATGCAAAATTGGTACCCAAAATATCTCGATTATCAACACAGTCCTAGAGCTTACTGTTTTTGGTGCCTTGCTATTGTTCAGGAGCAAGCCATGTGTTTCGTTTTTCCTACACTCTCCTTTTACAAATAGGCTTTGTTCCTGCATTTCATAGTCCTAGAGCATACTCTGGATTGGATCAATAAGACTAATTCAAGACCTTATTTACTAACTGCTGCTGAGCAGATCCCCTCCTATAGATTTATCTTTAAGAGCTTTGTAGAATCTCCAAATCACATAGCGATTCATGACAGCTTCTTCAAAATAAGTATTCTGTATTTTCCCACAGGATTAGAACAAAGAAAATAGCACTGGGACAACAGAAAGTTTACACACATATTAATTATCCTTAAACCAATAGCTTTTCCTTGGTCACATAGGTAAGTATTGCTTGTTTCAAAGCACCCCCTTGTGCAAGCATCGGGTAAGACAAGTTGTACAAGAAGCTTCTCTGGCTCCCTGACACCCTGGTCCCTGGGACATGATCCACATTTTCCATGTCACCCACCACCCTGCTTTGTCTGCCATATTTCCAATAGCTCATTTCCAAAGACCTCCTCAGGTTTCAAACTGCACTACTGAACTTGATCAAACTGGTATAATACAGATGGAGGTAGTCTTCAAACTGTAGGTTCCCGAAAAATTTAATTCTTTGAAAATCTTGTATAAGCGTAGGTAAAGTCCAACTGGAATACTCCCAATATGAATCCTCAAAATGAACCGCTGTGCATAACACAAGAAAGTTCATATGCTGTTGATAAGATTTTTGCAGATACTAGTCATAGTTGAAAAATAGGGTTAAAAATTAAAGGCTGCAAATGAGTCTTCCAAAGTGGCTAATGGTTTCAGTCATTTCGTTCTGGTCTGTCCACCTTGAAATGACTTCACAGAAGAATATCTTTTAAAACCTTGTCTTTTTCCAGAGTTCAAGCTCATCTGGCAGTGTCATAAATTGTGGAGCACAGATAAGAAAACTCTCGAAGTCTTTAGTAATTTTGGAAAATCTTGTCCATGTTATGTAAAATGTTTTCTTATTTTAAAATTATTTATATCATGCTTTTGAAAGGAAACAAACATGCCTTGAAAGCCAGTGATAATTGTGTTTACTTGTCTTAAATCTAATATTTCCATACATTGATTGGGCAATCTCTGTCAATGGCAATGTTCAGATGAACCATTTCCTGACACAAATAGTATACTTTTATTGGGAAGAATATTCTTTTTTGCTTTTTCAAACTTGAATTTTGAAGTGGTTTCATAAATGTTGATGTTTTGTATTACCCCATTCTTTTTCCTTCAGTGCCTATGCTTAGTTTAATAAAAAAAAAAAAAGCATGTTTCCTCTGAAGAGATAAGTAAGGATTTCTGCATAATTCTTGGTGTTTCAGATATTAATTTGATGATCATTTAATTGCATCACAGGAGCTATTGGGTGAAATTAAATTACAAACAGATGAAAGCAGACAATGCATTATAAAAAAAGAAGCTGAGGTATCTGCAAGTGTTTCAAATGCTCCCCAAGGCACCCTACATTGTTCATGCTCCAGAGAACGGAGGCAGCAGTGCCAGAACACAATTTGACACGCAACACTTTTAGCACAAAGGCACCTGACTTCACTGCCTACACAAGCTTTTTCATCTGTAGGATGCATATGTATATATCCTATTAACACCCACATTCCCTGTTTCCTCAACCCATTGGCTCTTGCAGTTCACCTGCATTTGATGTGTCCCTCTTCTCTTTCCTCACACGGTGCATCCTGCTGGCACAATGCCATCCCATACTCTTATTGCTCCCCATATTCATGCCTAAGGCACTGTTGACAAGTCAGCAAAACAAAAGGCTGATAAATTTGGGCACATCGTTCATTTTGTATTGGCATAACTCCTGTGGATTAGCTTAGATACAGTGTTATGTAAATACTGTTTCAGATGCTAGGTGTCTAACAGACTGAGTACATACCTGAAGTTTAGAATTTGAGTCGAGCACACAGTGCCTGTGAAAGGTGATTTTACATTTGTACATACTGGATGAAAAAAAAAAATTAGATGAATCATTTGTGCTACTAGATTTGAAGGCAAAATGAAATACTAATGCGTGAAATACAGATTTTAAGTTGTGATAAGTGCAAATGTAATGCAACTTTAACTGCAGAATTGCTGCTGCTGAGTTCATAAAATACATCCCATAAACAGCTGTTAATCTATTCACTGTTTGTCTCTTAACATTCGTTTAGTAATCAGTTCTCATTTATTCTACATATGGTACAGCTTCCCTTTTATAGCAGCTGCATTTAATGAACAGTTGGAGGCACAAAAGTGTTACAGAAATTATTTTTTAACTATTCTCTGGAATTATTTTTGTATCTGTCACTAAGGACATTTGAATAAAAGAAAAAAAACTACTTAAATATAGAGTAAGAAAGGTGTAGGTGCTCTGTTGTCTTCCTGAACTGGTAATTTGTAGTGGAAGTTGCAGTGAATGCTTTGCACTCTGCTTAGTTCCTTTAGGCAGTTAATTTTCTCTATTTATAATGTCCATTCCCTTTTGTGATTCACTGACGTCAACATGTCAGATTTGATTCATCCTTCGGCTTTGCTCTGTATAATATTAGAGACCTTTAGGTAATGCACTGAGTGAATATCTTGCAGACCTAATAGCCTGAGTGCATTTCAAGATTTTTAGGAAATGACAATTTACTAGATTTAAATTTTTGTCAGGTATTCTGGTTAAATGTGGGTATCAGTGGTCATTAAAACTGATTTGTATGAAGATAATTGCCTTCTGGAGTACTTGTGTTTAAGTGTCATCTTAATTCCTTTTTTTCCAAAAATTCTGATCTTTAACAAGACCATTTTATCCTGGTAAGTGTTCTCTGTTATTTATTCATGCTTCAGCCATGGCCTGCATCCTGGACTAAGTGAAAAATACAACACAAGCTTTTGTTTATAGGAAAGTATAGGTGAGAACATAGCTATGTGCTGAAACTGCTAGCGTTAAGGGCATGATGACGAATACAGCAAATGCCCTTGGATTGGACAGTCCTTTGTCCTTGAGCAGTCTTCACTAGTGACCTTGACCTGCAGCTGTTTCAAGGAGTCTGCGAGTCTGTCAAGTGCAGCAGTGGGCAGAGGCTGTTCATTAGAACTGACTTCTTGAATCAGATGCCATTCCATTCCAGGGAAGGGAGATTTCCAGTGAGTTCCACCCAATTCAGACACAATGACAGGTGGGTTGGAGAGATGATTAAAGAAAGAAACGAGTAATTGCCTAACATTTTACAGACTGCGCAGTGTGAATATTTTGGATATACTGTTTTCAGATGGTTGATGAGTCAAAATAGCTACGAGTTTGATATGTGTCACCAGACACGTAAATAGATAGATACATTAAATTGGCATTTGATGTGCAAATGCTCAGTTGGGAGAAATATATAAATGATGACAGGATGTTTTAGAAAGGACCTCAGGTATTTCTGCAAGTCATTTTCATGGAAGAAGGCTTATCTGTGGGAGAAATGTGGGTTTTTTATAAATTTAACCCTACTAACAGTTTTCCACCTTGTTTTTGTGTGTGTGTCTTTTTCTCTTCTAGTGCCACCTTGGGCCTTAATAGCCATAGCCATAGTTGCAGTCCTATTAATCCTCACCTGCTGCTTCTGTCTCTGTAAGAAATGCTTGTTCAAAAAGAAGAACAAGAAGAAGGGAAAGGAGAAGGGAGGAAAGAATGCTATTAACATGAAAGATGTTAAAGATTTAGGGAAAACTATGAAAGACCAGGTAAAGTACCTCTCCTTTTCGTGAACTTTAGGGTTGCATTTGAAAGTTTCTGTTTTATGTGTCCAGAAAAAGTTGTGCTTGTTGTCTCAGTAGTGGCTTTGTGAAGAGGGGACTGATTGACAGCGTCTTCTTGGTGGCATCACAACAGATGAACCTGGGTGTGGCATCTCTGATGAAGCAGTGAGCAAATTTCCCTGCTCTGTTAAAAAAAACATGAGCAGGCATATAATGACTCATCTGGAATGGGCAAGTTTATCGAGGGTATCCTGCAAAATGAAGCAAATGTGTGCAATATTCACTACAGTGACTTTGACCAGGACCTAGTACAGTGTATATCTTACTAACAGTATTTCTGAACTTACATGAGTAGCTTTGAACTCTAAATCTCTTTTTACACAAAAGTTCATCTGAGAAGGGAACAATACCATAGGGAAAAAAAAAAAAAAGAAAAAAAAGGAGAGTCATAGAAACAAGGAAAAACAACCAAGAGGGGAAAGCACGGGGATATTGAATAGCATGATGTTTGAAAAATTCTTTTTTTACTAGAGGAGTAAACAGAGGAGTAAAGTAAAGGAAACAGGCCATACTTAGATCTGTAAGTCAACTGACTAACATGAAGGAGAAGATTAGTACAATGCCCTTTGAGAGCATCATCATTTTCATAAGGGCAGAAAAACTTGTCCTTCAGATCTACCTCATGCAAGAGAAGCAGAAGGTTGCAGGACCTAATACTCAGAGCTGCAGACTTGACTAATATGTTCCTGAAAGAAAATAAAGCTTTTTATTGACAGGGTTTTAGCATTGCCCTTCGGGGAGCAAACTCCTGGAAATAAGCAGCAGAATAAGGAAATAAATATGAAGTATACATTTGTCCTCATAGCTTACAGATTTCCTAAGCTAAGAAAACAAAGGGCTATATTTTTCAAACAGGAAGTGCTGAAGGAATTTAGAGAACTGCATTGCAAACCCTTGTAAGTAGAAGCCAGTTAACTGTAAGGATATTGCAATATCTGTGCTCCCAAGACTTCTGGTGAAGTTGAGCTAAAGCAATGCAGGAACGATTACCCAGACAGAAAGAGAGAATAAAGGCATGACCAAGAATAAGATAAGCAGTTCCATCCACAAGTTGGGATCTAGTGTAGAAGAAAGCTGGGCTGAAGGTAGGTTGATTAGTCAAAGCTGGGAACTTGAGGACTAGGGCTGGCTGATCAGGGACAAGATCCAAGAAGAGAAGCTTGGAGTACAGTACCTAAAGAGGCCCATGGAGCAGTTCACAAAAGTGGTGAAATGCCACTGTTCAGTGATGGAAAAGCCACCAGTGTGGCTCATCAGCCAGTGTTAAGAGTCCTGGAACAGGTTAGCATTCTCCGGGCATGTAGTATGTAATAGGGGAAGAGCAAAATCAGGAGAGTAGATGAGGAAGCCTTACAAACCTGATGAGGAAGCCTTACAAACCTGATGACTACCTGCAGCTGGGTCACATGAGTAGAGTCAGAAAGGAGCTCAGATAAGGGGAGGAAAATAATGGATAAATTTTTGAAGTGTATAGAGTTATCAGAGCTATTTTCAGGTTCAATTATGAGACAAGAGGACAAAGACTGAACATGGAGACCCTTGCATCTTCATTGCCAATGGAATATTTCAGATAGTCTCCTGGTGTGCAGTTTCAACCTTGGTTCCTCCTGGAGAGAAGATGCTCTGTGCGCCACACTGGTATACTGAAGTGTGTGACATCAGCACAAGACAAATTCACAGCTGAAAACTACCTCCTCAGTACACAAAATCACTAATGTAGATGGAGCTATTCCAAGGATAGAAAGATTAGTGAGGCCGAGCTCAAAAACCATCGGAGTAGAAATTTTGAGTTTTCCCTTGAAGAAGGTATTATACTGGATTTTTTTTCTCCATATTATGAATGTGAAATGAATTCCTTGTCTTAAAGCCCTTTAATTTAGCATTCATAGATTCCCTGTATTTGATTTACTTTGTTCTGAGATATTTTGTAATTGTGAGATATTACCCCCTCATCAATGCATAGATCATCACTTGTTGGGTTATCCTAGGCTACTGTTAGCCAGCTCCTCCAATTGAACCAAGAATAACTTGAAGAAATGCTTTGATTATGCTTGTGGAAAAATGCCTTGAAAACTTCGTTATGTTCTGCTAATGATAACAAACCTAATACTTTTTCATAGGAGAAATAATGTGTAATTTGTTGATTGATATATATATGTGGAATTTGTTCCATATCATGTGAGGTCATTGTTGTAGTTATAATATATTAAGTGTTTTTAATTATATTCATTAGCACCTGGATAAATGACCATGGATTCTTGGAAAATAAGTATTTCACATGGAAAATTACATGATGTAATTAATACTGAGTTTCATTTGCATCTTTTTCATAGGAACATTTGATAAAAAGCTGAATTCTGTGTCTCTTGTCTACAAAGAGAGCTCACACTTTGCAGTGTTGTACAGATATGTATTTTGATTCCATTCAAAATACACTGTATAGTTATTCAAACCTACTTTTGCTGAGACATTTCAGGATTTAACTAATATGATTTGTTTTGAACAGTCAAACCTAAGAAGGTTAGATTCTCAGTTGATGAAAATGTCAGACCTTTAATAAGTAGTTCAGCAACTCTCCAGCCAACTTTCTTCATTGTCTGAGATTTCAAAACCAGACTTCTTAAATTAACACCTTAAATTCATTCCTAACAGTCTGACAGTATACATATTTTGACTAGGTATTCAGTAACTTTTACCCACTTAATTCTTAAAGCAACATTTTGGCTATCATTTTTTGTCCATATGAAGGATTTTTTATTCTAGGTTAATCTTGATTTATCAGTGCAAGTTTTAATTTACCTGGCTGAACTCAGTGCAATGCTAATGTAACACATTTCAGTTAAGAGAACTGAAGCACTTTAAAGGCTCTGGTATAAAATAGAAAATGGAGTATCAAGAATGCCTTTTAGCTATTCAAAGAAGCAAATTGTTAAAAAAAGTAATTGAAGATCAGGATGTAAATCTAATGCCATTATAAAGGGCAGTGTACGGTACCAAGTATCTGAAATGTTGTCAAAAAACAAACAACTTACTTCAGTCATTGTTAGGCCTGAACCTGCAAGTGTGAATAACCTTCTGCCTTCAGCTAAGAGTGCATAATAACAGTTGATAAGCACTTGGGATCTTGCAGGATCCTAGTTCCCCTGGGACACAAAGTTGAAAGGGAGTGCCATTTGGTAAATTGAAAGCATCAGATCCTGAAAATACATAATTTTTATCTTAATCTGGATTTGTTTGTCAAAGAGAACTTCTGACCTACATTTACTCATGTGCACCTGCACATCTGTGCCAAATCATTATAGAGCCATGTAGCTTGACATAATTGAAGATCCTTTTGACATACAGTCAGTCAGCTCAAAAGTCACACATGATAGATATTACAGAAAGGGGGAAAAAAATTTTGTCTCTTAGAATACTTGTGATTCAAAACATCCACTGCCCTGAATACAGCTTTAGATGAGAAACTGTTTTCATGTGAAGATTATGAACAAATGTAGCTGAGGTAGAGTGATAGGTGAGTTTAAAATAAGTTTAAGTTTTCAGTCTTGAGACCCATTTACATTCCGAGCAAGACTAACTTTTTCAAGTAGAGTATGTAACTACACCAAGGGCCACTGGGAGGATTAGATTCCTTCTAGTGGAGGATTAGATTCCTTCCAGGGGAGGCAAATTGTTAGTGAATGTACTACTATATAAAGGTCATTTCTCCATGTTTTTTACTAATGTTTGTGTGTGGATGTTTTAATTTTTATTTCTTCCTCCTATGTCCTCCTTGTCTGTGTTTGTGTCTCATGACTGTTCTGGATTGTCACTTGCGGTAGGTTTATTTTGATATTTGGACACACCTAGTCTAAAGCTCTCATAGTCTTCTGACAACTCTGTCTCCTTAGCAGAGATGTGTATGTAGTAGCTTTGATACAAACATCAAAAGGCTGAACTAAATTGATTGGGCATTATTTGATTGGGTGTGTATTTGGGGGCAAGCTAGAGTAAGGTGAAAGAAAAAAGGTTGTCATTCTTTCTATGATTAAAATATTAATTCAACCTGTACCAGAAAGCTCAAGTTTAAAATTGATCAGCACATAAAAATAACTTGCTAATTTTATTTTCTTTTTTTTTTTGTATAAATGTCACCATATCAAAAGTAGACAAAAGCAGTGTGTATTTTTACTGTCTTAGTTTCTAAGTGTTGCTAAAATAATTGCTACTTCACGAAACTTCCTCTGGGCTCTCACATTATCTCAATACAGTGCCCACGCAGTAAGTTCTTAGTGCTCCATACCAAACTCTTTTGAGTGGTTTTAGTTTGAGATCTTCCCATCACAGTTTTCATCTTTAGAACTTTCCAGTCTCTACTAATGCCCCTTGTGGTTCCCACTACTCTTTTTTTTCAGGGTTAAAAAAATAAACCCCTGAACACCCAGCTCTAGAGACACTAAAATATCTGCTGATTTATTTGTTCTGAATTTAATATATTGGTGCAGCAAAATTCTTGCTTAGCCTGTGGGCTAAGGAAAGGAATAGACGTAATGATTTCAGTCATGAACAGCAGCACTGAGAAATTACTAAAATTTAGCCGTCTTGCTTGAAGAATAATTGTTGTTCTCTGAACATTTTATTAGGGCACAAAGCATTTGTGGAAAAGGAGATTTAATAGCTCAACCCTTTCTCATTGCATCAGGCTAAAACACTGTCACTAGTGAAAGATTTTTGGCTTACGAGTGTACCTGTTAGGTGAAATAGGAGATTTGGGATTAGGTGTATGTACTACAGCCTGGAGTATGAGGAGTATATTCTTGGCTCTGCTGACTTACTGTGGCCTTCAGTCTGCCACATGACTTCTCTGAATGTTTATTTTTCCTTTACATAGGCCTTTCTTTTTCATCGAGGTTATGTACTAGTTTAATCAGAATATTCTGATTAATATTCCTCTATTAATAGCAGGTGTTATAAAGTGATATGACTGTGAGAACTGCAGTTGTACCTAACCTAACTTCAATATATAATGGTTTTCTAAGACTAATTCACCTTATGATTCTAGCTGTTGATCAAAAAACACCCTTGCCCTCATGGAGTCAAAACATGGAAGAAACAAACTTGTTAATGTTAGGTGCCTGAAATATTTCAAAGTAGTGTGCATTTACCCACCAGCGTGAAGATGATAGCCAAACTTAACTCAGTAAAATCCACACTGACATCTAGAGAGCCTAGATTTTGCTTGAATGAACTCAAGCCTTTATTGCCAGAAATAATCCAAGAGGATCTTTCTGAGGATCTGGAGCTCTGTTGCTGGCAGTGGTCTTTTCTTCTGCAGTGTTTGCTTGTCTGCTTGTTTGTTTTCCCAGTTGAATGCCTAGAGAATAGTGAGTGTATTTATTCCACGGTGCCACCTGTCTTGGTATCAGCATGCCAGTTCCCATTTGTTGGCATCTTCAGCCCATGCTGACATTAATGCTCACTGTGGCTTATCCACAATGCAGTGACACATCCTAATTCACACTCAGAAAGACAATGTGTGCTGCAGAGCCACTACAGTGTAGAAAGTTAGTTAGAAACAATGGGGACAAGTCTTGCTTAGAAAACAAGCCCAGTACATATACTGTGGCAGTCAAAATGAACTGACTGAGTCCCGTTTTACATTAATTCAATTTCAGGTTGACCAATTGTCCTGTTTTTTCACCTGACTCAGAAAACAACTGTGCAGTATGCATAAAACTTCCTGAAAAATGTGAAAATAACATGTTTATAAATATAAAATATTATCGATGAGCGTTTGTGTACTGTAAACAGGTTTTCTGTTAAACGCTTTTGAGACTTGGATTTATATTAGACTTCAGAAGCCTGAAAATATGGAAGCAATAGCTGTGAGACAAAAGAGGGGCTTATTTGCATTCCTGTCTCTTCCTCTCAGTCACTCCCAAGAAAACACAGGAGCTTGCTTTGTGTGCTTCCTGAGTTTGTTTTTCCTTTTTTATTTAACTTTTTTTTTTTCTGTAAATTAATTAATTTATTACTTCTCTGGTAACCTATTGTACTGTTAGGATTATATGAAGAAACAAATCCTGTGCATTTTCTTACATGTCTTGTTTCTATACTGAAGGTTTGAATGAAGCTTCCATTGTCAAGGGCATTTCTTGTGTTCTCTTGACTAGCAGCCCGTATTTTGAGTTCTTTATTCAAGACCAGAGCCTGCAGGCTCCTAATGAGTAGAGTCTAGGAAATATGCAATTAGTCCCTAAATTAAGTGATTTGAATCCCGCTCTTGAGACATTTTCCTATATCCACAGACTGCATGGAGAACTAAACTCCTACGCTAAGTGTCTGAAGTTAGTGGGTATGCATAACCTACAACAGGAACAGCAGTTCATATCAATGAGGTATGCATTTCAAATGTATATGTACACATTTTAATGAGGTATATATTAAAAAAAAATAATTCAAAGTTAAATATTTGGGAATATTTAATAATAAATTAATAATAACTATGAATAGCAAAATAACTTTCAAGCATGAGAATATCAGATACTTGATAAAATCCTATTTAGAGGATGGTCAGAGCATTATCTTATCTCTTTTTAAGGAACTAAGCCAAAAGACAGGGCTGTGCCAACTTTTTCTCCACAGATCAATGTGGCACTCCGTAAATCATGTCTGGCTATATTTAGGTTAATTTTCACTGTTAAATAGATGTAGTCCTAGTTATGTAGTATGACAGATTTCTCAAAGGTAGTATTCTGAGTGGTCCTTCCCTGTCAAGGAGCCAGCTCTGTCCCAAAGCATTCTTCCATCTGGCCTGCTGCCGTTCATTTGAGGAGGATGAAGAACAATTGATGGAGCAGTATGCACTGGCCAAGCAGCCTAAATCTGCCTCCTACTCACAGCCTGCTGCTCAGCACAACCCAGCACTGCCTGCCATATGGAAGGTGGGGGCAGAGCATGGCAGCATGCTTGCAGAAAGGCTTACTGCATTTAGTTCATACACATGGGCCCTGCTTTCAAAGCAGAGCCCTGTCCCACAGGATGGACTTCCAAAATAGGCTCCCAGACTGAGATCAGGTTCATCTTTTTTCAGCCAACACTGGCTACAAGAAAAACAGGTTGATTTGTGAGCTTAACATCTCTGACTTAAACATATGTATTCATATTTGACATTGAACACCTCCAGCATTTTCTGTATCCTTCTATTGCACCAGAATAAGTTAGTATTTTAGTACCCAACAATTCAGTAAGCTTTTAAGCTGAACATGATGACTTCATGTCACAGGGCTCCTAAAGAAATAAAGTCTTTTGAATAACCCAACAGACCATTTAAAAACTGTATAACAAGCAATGAAGTAATGTCAAGGCATTGCATGCTGAAACCAGCAGGGTTTTGCTCCTTCTGTGCATCAGCGTGGCCCACGGCTGGTGTGTGAAGCCAACATTATTACAAATGGCAAAGTAGATTTCACAATGACCCAAGCCTGGCTCAGCCACTGGAAACCCAGGCACAACATGCCCCTTGAATTAATTCATGGAGAGAAAGCAGATGCTGAATGAATGAAATGTTGCCTTTCCTTCTGAGGGACTCTGATAAAGAACATGTTACAATTGCAGGCTTTTCTGCTTTGTGAGAGAGCATCAGACAGGAATTTTTGAAGGCTTTTATTTTCCCTCAGGATAAAAATCGGCCAGATGAGAATTATGGTGTTCTTGAATGTGAAAGAAATTGATGAGGGGCACCACCATTAGTGGTAATGCAATCATTCCTAGGTGTGGAGGAAAAATTGCCTTTCTGATAAATTCATTGTTGGACATGGCACAGAACATTCTTGCTACAAAATCATATTGTTTTCTTCTATTCAGCTCAGCAGGCATTGCACAAACCTGAGGACTGGGCATCATTCACGTTAAAAATATATCCCCTTCACCATGTGAACAAAAGGAGTGATGAATGGGGCAGGGGGAGACAGAACTCAAGACAGCAGGATGCACCATGCAACAAACAAACTTAAAGGCTGCAGTCAGTGTTTTGTTTTCCTTCCCAGTGTCTCTCTTTTCTGCTTACTGGTAACTTCCTTAAAAGCACGGAAGGAACACTAAAAACTGTTAATGAAAGCATTTCTTTACATATAACAGTGAAAGACACTATGCATTTTAATTAATTTGTGACATAAATTAGTCATTGACTAGACATAAATATGATAACTGAGACCAGAATCAAATTCCAAAGTACACCTTTGTGGGTCTTTGCATCCTCTTGGAGACTCAGACATGTTTGTGGCCTCTGCCTCTCTCTTCAGGAGGCAAGGAAGTACACTTGCTCCCCCAGCAGCTGTTACATGAGTCTTCTCCCACTTTGCTTTCCTGAAGCTTCTGCACACGTGGTATCTGGAGGCAACCAGCAGAGCAAGTGTGCAAAAACCCTTTCAGACACTCCCATTTTCTACACGTAATTTAGGGACAGATTAAATGAAAGTGTACATAAAGTTGATTTAAGCCCCAGAATCTCTTTTCTGTTTTGTGGTCGATAGTAGTAGGGTAGACACAGTGGCAAGGTGCAGGGGTTTTGGTGGAACTCAGCAAGGAATGTTTGCAGTGTCAGGAGGCAGTGTCACTGGAGACTTGTCGGTGAGGGGAATAAGAGGGGGACAAAACCCAGGAATGTAAAAACCCACTGAAGGATGTGGAGTTTGCAGAGCTGCAATTACAAGGAGTTTTGGGTTTCCTTTCCTTTTTTAATGCAAAAGATGCATTAATCTTTTGTTGTGGAAGAAACAACCGGCAGACTGAACAGTGGATCCTAGATTGCTGTAATGTAGCCCTTTTTGTTATAAGAATCATTGTGGAGTAGATGAGCTTGAAAACAATTAACTAAATATGGCACAGAAAAGAGAGTCCTAATGCCATACGTAGATTTATGTCTGCCCCCTTGGTTAGAACTAGTTCACATAGTTCATTCAAATATAGATTGAGAGGTGGTTCAAAAATTAATTTTGTCTTCCAGGTCTAAGAAAACATTTATTGTATATTATGTGGCTCTGTTACAATCCCTGGCACAAAGTAACTTTTGCCACTTGCTGATTACATTAGATGCAGATATATCATCTTGTAATAGTTGTACTAGATTAACACTTTTTTTTGTACATTTCTACATCTGCTTACCTATAAGATACATTTTCAGATACTTATACACATGTGAAAGGATATAGATGTTTCACTATTGTGTGTTTCTGTATATGTTATGCAGAAATGAAGAAACCATTTAAGTGAGATTCAGCAGTCATCTCAAATTAGAAGAGATAAACCTGGTCTCCAGCACGATGCAATAATGCATTTCCATGCTATGTATTTCACAGAAAAAGCATTTAAAATGTCATGAAGTTAAAGGAAATACTAGGAAAGGCAAGGCTTATGTTTCTCTGCATCTAAATCCAGGCTTTCTGATTACAGTTTATCAGTTGAAGAGGAACTGAGGAAAAAGCTGGTTTATAATTAAAAATATTCTGTTGTTTCTAAAACAAATAAAATATAGCTGCTTATTTTGATTGTAGCAATACATCAGTAAGACACAATATAGTGTGTTACAGTGTGCTATAAATTGAGGGTTGCAGTACTATTCTATTAAATATTGATCTTTCAGAGAATCTCAATACAAAATTAAAATCCCTCTGGGGTGTTTCAAGTACTTTGAAGCAATCCAATTCTTCTTCCTCTTTGAAACTCAGCAGCTGAATCAAACATGAGAAACTCCCGTGCTTCCTTTGACTCAACTTCTTCTTCTTAAAGCATTGACCTATAGTCTGAAAGCAAATTTCTCTCTTGACAGTAAAAACTGTTATTTACATACTGCTGTAGAGATAATAATTTGTCATTTCTTCCCCCATGCCACAACTTGTTCATATCCAAACACTATTTCTTTCTTAGTGTTTTTCTTTGCAGTTCAGTGTTTCTGAGTCAAGGTCAAGAAGAATCATGTAGCTCCTCAGCTGATGTCAGTAACATGCAGTGTTTTCCATCTCCTCTGGAAATAGCTTTCACCTTCCAATAGGCTTCTCATAACCTGTGGAGAAGAGTTTCTCAGCCATACAGTGTTTTCTGCCTGCACTTCAAAACTCCTTTGCAAGAGGGATGTTAGCTTTCTATTATACATTCCATAGTCAGAGTAAGAACTTTTTTCACTTTGATTTACCCACCAGTCTGTCATCTCCTGGACTCATCAGCTTTGCAAAAGAGTATATAGCTCTCCTAGAGAGTGTGGATATATACTATTGGCTTGATGCAGCGGTTACAAATTCCATATACCTAGAAATTAGCATATAAGGTTCTTTTTGCATTCTCATTTTTATTCCTCAGGAATGGACAAAAAAAAATCCTCTCAAAAAAATCCAGGTCAAAAGTAGATGGAACAGCAGAAGGTCCAATACTTATCCCAGAAACAATAGTATACTGGAGCTGGATGTCAGTCTTTTGTCATGGAGTCTTCCTTTAGGACATTACTGGTATAATTCAGAGCAGTGGATCTTGGAGTTAACATCCCACCCTGACTTACAGCTTTCTGTTGTCTCCAGGCTCAGATAAATCTGGTTGCTTCAGTTGGACTGAGTCACATCTTCTTTCTGTATGATCACAAAACCTTAAGGTTATTTTTATTACCAGTGAAAGCAAGGGTGTTTGGCATAATCACATCACTCGATATCCTGAAAGTCCCACATATGGTCTGTCAAAGAGCCTGTCAGTTTTCAAGTGTCTCAACACTTCTTGTTGAACTAACAAAAATGTTGTGCTACAGTCAGGGAACCTGCCAGCAGCTCAGCTATTAAAATGTCTCAAACCAAATTTCATTTCAGGCAATTCAGCCCTTCCAAATAGAAATGGTTTAGTTCAAAAAGGATTACTCTTCCAGTCTCACAGGTGATTCTCATCCACTACCAACCTTCCCCACCAGTCTCATCCAGGTACACTGTAATTTATGTTCCTAGTAAAAAGTCAATCATTTACTCACATTCAGATATTTACCTGAGACCCAGCGCCTCAACTTACGTAAATCAATGCTGTTGCATTGATTTCAGTTAAACTGTGCCAGCAGAAGTTCTCGCTTGTTTCGAAAAGCAGAGAAATAATTGCTTAATACCATACAGTTTTGAGTCTGACCTTTTGAATT
This sequence comes from Empidonax traillii, assembly GCF_003031625.1. Lineage (NCBI taxonomy): Eukaryota > Metazoa > Chordata > Aves > Passeriformes > Tyrannidae > Empidonax > Empidonax traillii. The sequence continues at coordinate 496,462 of NW_020955670.1, read as the reverse complement.
TAGATCTGGTTTCTGAAAAATAGCATTTTCTACTTCAGAGATCAATCTTTCTTCTTTCCAACCCCACACAACTGTTGCATGGCCCCTGCTGTGTTCAGGACTGAGTGACAATGTTAATGCTTTCACATTCATTCTTTCTTCAGCCACTATTAGCATGCATATAGCTACTTTCTGGACTTGCTGTCTCTTCAGATAAAGAGTCCCAGCTGCAACCCGTTGTTTAGAAATGCTGTATGTTTCTAAAAGCTATATCACATTGTGAAAAAGAGAGAATAAATCTTATTCTGGCGCTTAGTAGTCTTGTTTGTGCAAGCAGAAGCTCCATGTAGAAAGAACTTTCATCCAGATAGGGGTGTTATAGACAAGCATACTGTTTACTATAACATGCAAATAACAATTCTGCAATTGGGGATGAATGCTAAGTATTGATTCTTTGTTTTGAAACTCACAACTTTGCTTTCACATTTTCCACAATTTTTTGCTATTCGTGTCATCACTTTTGCCCATTTTTGGTTCTTACTCAGGTAAAAATGTGCTGGAATAAGGTCTATGTAGTTAGGTATTGTTCATATGATTTAATAATTGTATCAATTACCTTTTCCACAGTGCAAATACTTCTGCTTTCTGGTACAGAAAAAAAAATATCATTTAGTATTTTAATTATATATAAAATCTAAGATAACTGAGGTATCCTTAAAAAATAAAAGGGGGTTATGCCATAGACAAATATATAAGCCGTTCTGTATTTCTTTGTATTTGTTTCTTAGCAAACTAAAATCAACTTGCAATCAATTTGGTTCAGCCAAGCTTTATAGTGAGAATGAATAAAAAGGAAATTGGTCTCGGGAGGGAGGGAAAAGGAGGAACATGCATTTGCTAATGGCATGGTAGAAACTTTGCTTCCATATTCATTCTAAATAAACATGAAAAATGTTTGGCATATGATTGTAGGAAGAACTCATCCACAGCACATGCTCTTGATCATAGTAGTCTTACAGAAACATGTTGCGAAATGCAAACAATTCACAGCATGCACAACCAGGTTTGATGTTGCCAAGATATTCTTAAGTTGAATGAATGCGTGACTTTGCTTATTTGATAGCATGTTTGCCTCCTTGTGCCTCTGTAAGAGCCAGTTTGAGCCCAGAAGAACTTTTTTTTTTTTTTTTTTAAATTGAGATGATATTTTGTTTCTACTTTCAGGTTTTATAACAATCGTTGCTTGTTATAGTCCAAGGAGCTTTCTTCCTACTTCCATTGCTTGCTTGCTGATTTATAATGTCTTCTTGAGCAACCCAGAAAGTATTAATATATATGTAAACTGCATATTTGAATTTCTGCTGTCATGCTTGCTTTTAATGGCTTTAAAATAGATTTGAGCACAGCATCTATTTTAAACTGGTACTTAACAGCTTGCCTCATTTATGAATATTACATTCCTTCTTTCTAGGCTCTTAAGGATGATGATGCTGAGACTGGGCTGACTGATGGGGAAGAGAAGGAAGAACCCAAAGAAGTTGAGAAGCTAGGGAAAATCCAATATTCTTTGGATTATGACTTCCAAAACAATCAGGTTTGAAGCAACCAATTTGTAATATTTCATTTCTATGTGTGCAAGGGGAGAATGAAGTAATACATTTAGTTACAGTAGATGTTTCTGAAATCCTTGCTGCTTGCACAGAGGGAGAAAGCAAGACAGAATATTCATTACAGAGGTACTACTAAATAGATATTGAATGTACTTGGAGATTGTGTTACACCTGTAATCAAAAACTGAAGACACAGTTTTATCTCATGGTTATTAATAACTTTTATTAAGACATCACCAATCAATGTCCACTCACATTACATTATGGAGTGTACATGCAGAAACTAAAATGTAGCTTCAGCCTTCAAGTATTTAAAATGTAAGCAAACATAGATGGAAGGAAAAAGAGGGACGTAAAGGTAAGTTGATTCACTATGTGTCTTTTAGCAAGTTGGAATAAAACTTCAAATAAACAGGTCAGTACCCAAAAAAAAACCTCAGGACAGTTGAACCAGAAGTTAAGGACTGATACTCCTTCACTACCCTGCTCTGAAGCTGGTAAGACCAAACTTTGGCATAATTACCCAAGTTTTCAGAATAAATAGATACTGTAATGTGATGTAGACTTAACATCGACCTACTTAGCAGGTCTGGCCACATCCTGAACTAGCTCATATTTAATTCCCCTCCCTGGCCTCTTTGCAAAGGATGACTTTTGTCAATTATACCATTTCACAGCCTTACATTAAAATTCACAGTGCTTTGGTACAGAGTACATCAGCACTTCTTAGTTCTTCACTTCTGCTGCGTATCTTTCAGTAAACTTGAGAGCACATACCCTGCATTTCATTTTTTGACAATTTCAATCAAAACCACATAATTCTTCCTTGTTTAGGGAAAGAAATTACTATTAAACTTAAATCCCAGTTATTTTTTATT
>NW_020955670.1:470341-493264 GCF_003031625.1 Empidonax traillii | reverse complement strand
ACTTGAGAGCACATACCCTGCATTTCATTTTTTGACAATTTCAATCAAAACCACATAATTCTTCCTTGTTTAAGAAAAGAAATTACTATTAAACTTAAATCCCAGTTATTTTTTATTAATAACCCGAACTGACTTCCACAGTACTTGTGATTAATTCCACATTTGTATACTTTATTTGATGCTGTTCATGGAATCTGGTACTTTTAATTGCTGCAAGACAAAATAAGAGAAATTAAGAAAAATTTCTCTGTCAGGAGGAGAGTATTTACACACAGCTATGACCTGGCATAATAAATAGTATTTGCCTGTATTTTCAACTGTCTTCTGACTACCAGTGCTTGTTTTTCAATGCAAGAGCTACAAAGAGTCTGAAACCTTTCAAGAAACTGTGTTTAAAAGAGCCTTTCCTCAACTCCCAGAGCAAATTCCCTGGCTATGTGATGAGTCACACTGATCCCCCTTGAAATCAGTATCAAATCAGTAGAAGTGTTAGACCCTTCAGGAGCAGAAGATTTAAAGAGGGGTAAAGGAAAAGCAGCAAATGTGTTCTGACAAATGGATTTCAGTTTCTTTAGAATATGAAAACAAATTTTCTGTGTGAATTTTATGAAAGGAAATGTTGATTTTGTGAACCATATTTTACAAAGGGAAATAGGATGGAAGAAGCACAAATCTGTAAACATGTGTTGTATTTAATTAAGGTAATAAATTGAGTTATACATTCCTATTTTATTTTGCTACTCTCCACTGTGTTGCAGCTTAGAATTTGTTGAAGGTTAGATGATATAAAAGAGTAGGAGAGGGGATTCAGTTAGCTTAGTATAGTGCAGTGGCATGAAACTTCAGTCCCAAAATTTGGCTAATGTGTTGCACAGGGTTAAAAATAGAGACAAATGATCGATGTACTCTCCAGAGCACTCTGCCTCACTTTTAGGGAGAGAAATTGTAAAGGAGAATTGAACTACTTTTCCACTCTGTTAACTAAAAATCATTGCCTTGTTTTTCACTCTTTGATGTGAAAAACTTGATGTAAATCCTGAGCCTTTCCATGTATTTATGAACTGTCATGCATCTAGAATAAGAACGAGACAGAAAAGGAGAAATGTTTCATACAGCTAAAGGAAAATGTTTCATGGAGCTTAAGAGTCCTATAGGAGGGAAAGCATGCAGGCCATACTGTGAATTTAAAACTGGTAGAAATAAGTCTAATTTTCAGGAATCTCTCAGAAGCCAGAAGCTTCTTTCCTAGATTGACTATATTGTTCTCTGTTCCAATAGTTAGAGCCTCAGTTTCCAGTTTTAAACAATTCATCCATGAGAGAAGCAAATATATTGTGACTGATGCATTGATTTAGATGCAAATATTCTCAGATTTCATTCCCACTTCTTAATATGTTGTCTTCAGAATGACCTTGAAGAGTCATTTCAATGTTTACCTTAGTTTTGTATCTGTGGAACAAGATTAAAAGTATTTTCTTTTTCTCAGCTCCATTATGCTGCTGAGGCCTAATACAGGCTGGGATGTCTAGATTACATGACATTACATGACAACATGACGTAAGATAATGTAACATAAACCTTCATTTATAACAGTTTAAAAATGGCCAAGGCATTTACAAGTTTCATTTGTGCTTCAGTCTTGTTTTTAAAAGTGTATAAGAGATTTAAAAACTAATTTTTCTGTTTTGCAATAAGATTACAAGTAGTTACTAGGATTAGGTTACCAAAGGTTAGTTTTTATGGGGTATTTTTTGAAAATTATGTCTTTAAATTACTACCTGACCGCATCTGTATACATAGCAAGAGAACTTAAATATAAGGAAGACTGAAAGATCCATTTGTTTTCAATAAAGCTCCTCCTGAGGATTTGCATTTGATTTTATCACCTTTTTGTATTTGGTTGGGGGAAGATTATATGTTGGGAGTTTAGAATACAAATTTTGTAGTCAAAATTAGACATTGTTGATTGTTTAATAATGTGATTTCTATTCATGGTGCTCAGCATAGAAAAATAACGCACAAGAGGAGAGAGCAATTGAAAGTTATTTGATTGCAGTCTTTAAAAAGATGAAGTCTGTATTTAGCTGTAATCAGCTGCCCTTTAAAAACCTCTTTTCTGCTTTAAAGAAGCCTTTGTACAGTCTGAATCTGCCATAATTGGTTTTCTAAAGTCAATGGCGTTGCTTCATTTGCCTTGAAAAATGAAGGAGGGGACAGGGGAATAGTTTCTCATAGACCAAAAGTAGAGTCTGCATATGTATATCTCTGTTACAGGTTTTTTATAAATATCTATTTGAAATTTCATTGTGCTGTTTGTCTCTCTTTTCAGCTTCTTGTTGGGATTATTCAGGCAGCTGAGCTACCTGCATTAGATATGGGTGGTACATCTGATCCCTATGTGAAAGTCTTCCTGCTGCCTGATAAGAAGAAGAAATATGAAACAAAAGTCCACAGAAAGACCCTTAACCCTGTTTTCAATGAGCAATTTACTTTTAAGGTAGTTTTTGATAATTTTTGGAACTTTCAAATTTAACCACTATGTGTCTTATGCTTGGCTATGAATTTAGATGTCTGAGTTAACTGGTAACTGCAGTGTAGTGATTTTTTATGTTGTAGAAACCTGTGATACTCAATCTTGCTATAACATAGGCTCAGACTTCGGTAGGTTTAAAAGGAACAGTTTGATTTTAGGCACTTTGCTTATCCTGATGTATGACAATCTCCATATTTTATGTGCAAAATGATAAATAAATGTAGTAAATAAATAAAATGTACTAGAAATTCAGAAAACAGTGACACTTTGACAAATGTCATGTAAATTTCACTACATGTAGGGACAGAAAGTCATAGACAGAAAATTTACTTGAGGAGGAAAAATAGTTTTCTCTCGAGGAGGCTTTCACTACTAGGAAAACTAGGCCTAGGAGAAACACGGTGTGGGACAAAATTCTAGTGCTATCTATTGCTGTGCCTGCCTGTTTTGAGAAGTTAACTCCCCTGTTGCAAGAAGAGCTAAAAGTACTCACAGACATGCCTGAGGCCCCTGCTGGGGGAGATGGAGACCATAAAGCACAGGGGAGAATACAGCCCTGTAGTTATGCAGATGCGAAAGGTATTGTTATAAAAGCACTAGAATGGATTTCTTGGGCTACTCTTTCACTTGCTGTGATTTTATCAGTGTATTTAGGGTTTCTGACTTCAGAATAAACTTTTCCTTAATACTTTACCCTTGGTTTGGTATCTGGGTTTACCTGCAGGCATATCAATTCTTACACTAGACAAACACTTTTTATTAATAACTTTGTAGTCTGATTTATGAAATCCAGTATAATATTTCTTTCCCTCAAAAATAAATTAAAACTTGAGGAAGGTAAATGGGTGAGGACAGTATGGCATATTAATCTTGCTAGACTTTGTCATAGCAGTTCTTTGCCATGCTACTTTACATATGAAAAGAAATCCTGTCTCAGGTTTAATAACTTATGAACTAAATAAATCTAGCTAAGGTTCACATTGCAGTATTTACATCTTTCCAATAATATCTATTAATAGTGTTTTTCTAAAACTGTAGCCGAATTTAAACCCCAGTTAAATACAATAAAGGAATACTATACTGCATGTTTCACAGGGCTTCTCCTAATTCCTCTGCTGTTACTTTAGGCCTTTCTCTCTGTGCCCAATCTTATAATGACAGCTTCAGATTGAAAACAGGAACATTGAAAGACTCAGGCTATGAAATCATTCAATGAAAAAGATATTCCTGGAGGACATAACTACTACTGCATATATAAGCTTATTCTTTCCTTGAAGATCTTCATAAAAGTAATCTTTTGTGGGGAGTTATTTTTTTCTCGAGCTTTCCTGAGAGAGTATTTAAAAGTAAACAGAGTTCTAAATTGCATATTCCCATGTAGCTCACAAAAGCAAAGAAAGAACCAATAATGCTGTCATCTAAGATGAAAACACAAATTATAAATCAGATCAGCCACTCCTGGGCTGTAGTGTCTACTTGTAAGTCATATCTTTAATATTCAAATTTTGTGCTCCAGAGAATAGTTTGCTCTCCACACAAGACCTGACAGACTGTTTAAGCACATCCCAATATGGTACTGATTATTCTCTGCATGCTGTGGTCTGTACTTGAGAGAAAACCAACAGAGGATGCCAAGTATTGTCACTGTTCTGAGGGCTACAGTGAAAACCACAAACGACCATTTAACTAGTGCTGCAACTGTAATTATAACTTCCATGGGAACTATTAACAATATCTTGTTTACTTGGGCAGAACTTTACTCCTGTAACCCACTTCAGGTGGTGTATATCTTCTGCTGGCATCCTTCCCATCTCTCTGGCAGCAACTGCCCACCAGGCAGCCCAGGCCCATTTTGCTGCCTTTTCCCAGGGCACAGCTGTGAGCTGCCTGCCTTCCTCCCAAAGTAGGGCTAATGGGAACGAGATGACTTATGTTTCTGCTGTATTGCATCTTGAGCCCTGAACCTTATTTCTTCCCTTCTTTGGGTGGTTCCCTGTGGTTTTTCATTTCTTTTTCCTAGACATCTATGGTGCTGTTCCAGGGTGCAAGCGTTTCCCAGGCTCCAGCTGTCTGAATTGTATCCCCACATTGCACTGCCAAAAGGAAACCAAGAAATCCTAGCTGGACAACACCACGAGGTGTTCCTCCTCGGGTCCAAAGTGGGAAGAGGATCCATGTCTAGAGGAATGACATTGCCTATGCCAGGACATGTTCTTTTACCATGGTCTCACCTGCTTGAAGTCAAAAGACTGACTATGAGCAGGAAGCAGGGAGAGGGAGCAATTCTTCACAAAAGCTGAGGCCATCCTTGGTAGTCCAGAACAAAGATGGAGGCTGAGGCTACTTTAGAAGTAATGAATGAAAGAAGGATTTTAAAAGGAAGGTAGCTTAAATGAGCTTTACTGAGGTCAAGGTAATGATTACCAAAAAGTAAATAATGATGAATGTAGTCTTAGTATGCATTCCAAATGACCAGGATCCAGTGTAAACTAACAGAGAAATAAGCTTTAGAACATTTTTCTTGTCCTGTTTTTGAGGCTGTGTAAAAATAAAACTAACATTATTTAGAATTTTTCCTTCCACATATATATACCCTCTGTAGCTTTTTAGAAGCTACACATAAATTACAGAATGAAAATAGATTTTGCTGTAGTATTTATTAAAATACACAACTGTGCACTACTGAAACTATTCTACTCGATAATGGAAGCTAGACCTGGCTCTCAACTTGATAAGCTTATTTTAAACATTATATAACATGTTATGTAAAGGGAAAACTACTCACATTGTTATTAAGTTATTTTAAGAAGCAAGTGGAAGCCAAACAGTTACAGAAGACAACAGTCACAGGGTTTAAACAGACAGGAACATGCAGAGGTTAACAGGGACAATGATAATGCCATGGTTTCGTTTCTCTTTATATGTAGACAATTAATAGATAAATGTTTAATGAAGCCCATGGAAACCATTTATACTTGCAGAATGTATTCAGATTGACCAAGTGTTCACATAAAACAGTTCCTAAATCAGACCTTTTCAGACAGCCACTCAAGTGTAGCTTACCTGAACTGCTTGTCTCCATGTGAATATTAAAAATGTAACTTATAAACATCCTAACCTACAACATCTGTCTGAACCACATCAGAACAGATGCAGAATTGGTCAGAACTTGGCCTTCTGCCACCACAGTTTCTAACTATACACTGTGACTTAGAAAGCACCTTAGTGTCTACCATGTGAAAGGTGTAATAATGAAAAATATGCCTTGGAAAGTAATAGGTGGTGGTACTGTAAGAGAACTCTTTAGTGTCTAATTATTTTGTGTCAGATACAGAAAGCCAGTTCTGTTTTTTTCATCAATCTGGTAGCTACCCATCTCTGAGTGATGATGGGTGAATTATTGAGGAAAAGACACCATTGTGTGAAAAGTTCATGTGTCTTCAGTGCAAATAATTGGGCCTCTTGTTTCAGTTTCATCATCCACAAAATGATTTGAAGTAGAATGAGAAAAAAACAGGAGTGATGAGTGAGCTGCCACATTGTTCTATCGAGTGCCAGAGCCTTGTCTCAAGAAATACTGCATCTGGTGACTCTGAAACAAATACACCTCATAATTTTCTCTGCAGTTCAATTTACCTGAGATGACAGCTGACAAACCAAAGAAATAGATTTGCATTGTAGTGGACCAATCTTTATTGTCTCAGATGTGGAGTTTGTCATTTTCTTGTCTCTGCAGGTGCCGTACTCCGAGCTGGGTGGAAAAACTTTAGTGATGGCAGTTTATGACTTTGATCGTTTCTCCAAACATGATATCATTGGGGAATATAAAGTTGCAATGAACACAGTGGACTTCGGTCATGTCACTGAGGAGTGGAGAGACTTGCAAAGTGCAGAGAAAGAAGAGGTAAGAAAAATCAGACTTTTTTTCCCCCAGGACACTTTTATCCTTAGCTATAGAAACAGTCACACTAGCAATATTTTTTCTTGCAGAGACAGCTCCCATCTGTTATCAGCATTTCTCATACTTGCTTCGCCTGATACATTTTTGATAAGCATCTTTTCCAATACTCATTGAGTGGGACATTCTCTTTTGCTAATCTGATCAATCTTTTTGATACTTTATGCAACATATTAAAAAAGTTTTCATGAATTTTACTTTTTCTTGAATTGATGCAGTTTGGGTACATAGAATTTGTATTTGCACTGTAAGAGTGGCGTGCATTTAGGTTTATTTGTGTTCTCAGTGTTTGCATCTCAAGACATCTTATTGTGCATGATGGTAATGGTAGGTTTTCATTGAAAAACCTTATAGTTTTATTGAACTGCTATGTGAAAATATCTATTGATTAGAATTATGAATTTTACAAAAACCTTGGAATGGCATCTCACTTAAATATTGATCATCTTTTTTATTTTTGTCTCTATGTCAACATCCTATGGATTCATTATTTAATAGTTATAGTGCTACATGTACACAAGACACTTCTTGGAAATATTTCATCACCAGACTGCAGCCTGTGAGGTTGTTCATACTAATACATCCAACTTTCTGCTTATTGTAAGACCATTTTGTATTCATTTTTACATTATTTTTCCTTTTGATAGATAGTACTTTGCCTACTCATAATAGTCAGAGTACATAGCGTACCTCAATTCTCTTGTTCAAAGAGAGGGAATCATGAGTCTGAGTTTCTCAACATCTACTTTAGATAAAAAGTTGCTTTGGATTCAAACCCTAGTTTCCGAAATTAAAGGGACAATCTGAATCAAATCTTTCCTTCCTACAAGTGACAAAACTCTTAATACTGGATTTAGACTAAAAGCTGCAAAAAATGCAACAGATGCAGAGCCATGCAGCTTTCTCAAATTTCCAAAAATGGTAGATTTCAGTTTACCTTTTTGAGTGTTTGTTTTCAAAGACTGTATTTTCAGATGGCTTTTTTCAACAGCTTATTGATTTGAAAGCCACTGCTACATTGAGACTGTTCCACATGGCATTTTTTCATAGTGACAGCATTTACAGGGTACATTGGTACCCTTGCCATATGGGACATTTTTCTTTCACTCTTAGAGCCAAATGAAAATGAAAAAAAGAGAAAAAGGAATGTTGTAGTTCAAGGGCCCTGTTCCTTTGAGGCCTCAGCCTACCTGAAAGCTGGAAATGTGAAATTGGAGTGTATTAATACTTCCAGATTTTATTAAGTAGCAAATTGGTCTTTTATTGCACTATTATGCATGATTTCAAAGTGTTTCATATTTTTCTGCTTCAAAACACATAAAATAAGCCAAAGAGGAATTTAAACTTGACCATTGTAGTATAACCTCAAGCTTTAAGAAAATAAACAAGTTTATCCCCATATGCAGCTGACAGATAACGTTGTAGATTAGTGTGGGATTTCACCTGTCTTGTGCCGTAAAACATTGCCTCTTAAGTTTTCTAGCTAATGTCCACAGTTAAATCTCAGTCACTTTTCTGCAACAGCTCCAGCAAGTTCATACTCTGCTAATGCAATATGGTGAAAATGTTACTTGAAGCAGAAAATGAGCAGTGTGAGCTACTTGCATAAATGCTTTCTGATTTGGAAAACACCTTTTATTTAAAAAGGAGGTAATTAAAATTAATAATTCTGGAAGTATTTGGATATTAGAAGAGTATTACAAGAGCTTTGAATAGTTTGCAATAGAGACTAAATCTAGGTTGCTCTCACCATCCTTCATATGTCAGGTACTATATACGCAGGAAAGCCATTGTAATTTTTATACCTTTAGGATAGGGCCTATTTGAAGTTGCTACCAAGCATGGCTATTTTATTGTAAGGAGCTAGGTAATATGATTCTATGAAACATCGTGAAAAACTGTGCTTACACAAACATCTTAAATGTTTTTTTCATACTACAGGAGATCTGTTTTATTCTTGCATCTCAATGTTCATAAGTATACAAGGTATTCAATCAATATGGAAAAAAATCATAAGTCAGGTTATATGGAGACTTTTTAATCTTAGTTTTCCCAGCTCATTAGCTCACTGTACAAATAAAAATTGATCCCACAGAAACCAGTTACTCACCAGCCAAGTATATTTAATCCACAAGGTCTTCACTTATTTCTGCTCCGTTATGGAACCTTTACTTCTGTCATATCTATGTTGAGCCTGATTCAAAGAATTGCTTAGCCCAGTTTGGAAAAGAAATCTCTACCAAGAACCAAAAGAGTTGCATCTGTCAGTGGTTTGGGAGTTACGTTCACACGAAATGTCATTCATATTCCATATTTGACTCAACTACCTCACCATCTTTGATGTTCCAGTCCCTTCTCCATAGCAAAGATGCTAAGCAAATTCTAGTATATTTTAAGGGATAATAAATAGGGGACAGAAATCCTATCTCCATAAAGGGGTTATCAGCTGACAAAGCAGATGTTGCAGAATTCACAGCAGATATAGCTACAATCAAGAAGTACCCTGGTTTCAGAATTAGTAAATACATCACTGCACATATGAAGGTTAACATGATTTACCTATGCCAGATATGTAGCAACAGACACATTCTTGTCTCTTGGCAATGATCATGAACATGATGTGCTGGTCTGGCTTACCAAAAAAGCAAATTAAAACCTAAGCAACTGGATTTCATGCAAAAATTTATGACAAATGTAATTTTATTGCTACCAAAAAGTCTTTTGCAGACTATTTTACGTGGTATAATTGTGTAATGAATTTGTCCTTGAAAAGCACATCTGCCTGTGGCCTGCAATGTTTGAAGAAAGACAGGTTTTATTTCCTTTTTTGCCCTTGCAGCAGTTAGGTAAGTTTGGCAGTTCTTAGAAATCTAGTGCTAATTAGAATTCTAAATATTTTTGAAATTAAGTTTCAGATGTCAGACTATCCTTAACGTTTTAATTTTGACCCCTAAACAAGATGTTTACCAAAGCATATCAGTGGCAATTGTCACCAGTCACTTCAAAAGAACCATAAAGGTGGCATCAGTCAAACTGAGTATAAAAATCTTATTTTTAGTTTTCTTTGTGTCAAATTCAGTAGATGCACATTATAGAATTGCAACTTAATTAACATTTCAATCATAAGGATCAAAATAATTTTATGGGATGTTACTCTTCCTTTTGCTAATAAAGCTCTACTGTGTTTTCCATCCTTTTTTCCAAATGGGCTTGAAATTGATGGCAGAGGATGAAGGTTTAATAAACTAATTTTAAGCTCTACCTCTCACAGCCCAGCCATTTGCATGGCATCTCTCTGACACTGTCTTCTCTTCTGGGAAAGATCTTATTAATATATTTATGTTGGTGAAGCACTCTGAAGGTACAAGCCTTTATGTGAGCATTTGTTACAACTGGGAGAGGGCTTTGGGAATGTAGAAGTGTGCAAAGACTGCTAAACATTGCGAAGACTCATGAGCTTCCTACCTTGGATCCTTTTTTACTTGTCTACCTGTGGTCTCCTTGTGAATATATGGAGTTGACTAAACAGTAGTCCTTCAGTCTCATTTTACTGAGAGCATGGAAGAGAAGAGGGGTAAATACTGAAAGGTTATTCACTTTTAGCAAGTCTGACATATAATGGTTTGGGCACAGAGTGTTAAAAAGCAGATCACAGGAGTTTGCTCATCTCTGTCATGTACCAGATGTCACTGCCATTAACTTTATCTGAGTACACACTGCATCCAATATCTGTTATCACTCCAGTACAGAAGGCAAGACAGACCTCTTCTTTGCTCACAGTGGTGTGAATCATACTGAGAGTCATCTTCTGAATACTTCAGCTGATTTCCCTCCAGACATTTTGTTATATTGGCACTTAAATTGAAAACCTGTTGTAGCAAACATGCCAAGAAATTTTACGTAATATAAGGAGAAGAAGAAACAATTCTTTCCCTTGGAAGCAGTGGAGAAGCATAAGGAGAAGGATCCTTGACCTGACTGTATCGGCCACCAAGAGTTCTGCAAACCTTTTATGACTGCCATCTGTGAGAGACTGAAATTGGTTAATGCCTTAAACATTGTTAAAGTCACTGAAAGACTTTTGTCCACTGTAGCAAACTGTGCAAAGAAGCAACTGTTCACTGAAGCCCACCCTCCTCAAATATGCCTACTAATTAGGACTGTGGCAGGAACTTGAGATAAGATAAAAGGTGGTACTATTGTTCAGTTATCCCAGGAGAAAAATGTAGCACAAGTGTGAGAGACTGGAATATTAGTGGTTGAGACAATTGAGGTGCAAGCTGATGATGTGCAAAATAACTATGCAGGTGCTGAGGGTGTGTACACCTGACACCTCAGGCTACAAGCTGTATGTTGGATAAGATAAGGAGAGAGGCAAATCCTGAGAGATGGGGATTTCTTTCTCCTTAAACAAATGACTCAGCTGTGATAACTCCCCTCCGGAGAAGCACCAGGAGGATTCACACAAAGCCTGAAGATACTCATCTGTGCTGATAGGCCATAATGGGCCATAATGGACTAAACTGGCTTACATAACAGGCAGCTGTAATATCTTAAAAGCTGTCAAAGACTCATGAAATGTCCCGTGATCCAGTATTACGTCATCTGTTTTAAAACTCCCCGCTCCAGGAGAGATACTGGGAATGTTCCCACCTAGCCTAAGCATTACAAAACTCACTCAGGGCTTCTTCCCTCACACACTAGGGCTTCTTCCTTCATACACATGGAGTTCTACCCTCACCACATGCATTTAACTTACTATGGGAATTCCTTTAACACCACGGACTTTTCCCTTCACTACCCTGGGCTTCCCTCAATGGATCCAGACTACAACCATCACTTTGACAAGACTGGGAGTCTTACCACCAAGAAGACCACAAGAAGAGGATCAACAGGATGCCGTCAGAATCCACAAAATGGTGATATTTCTTCTATTTCATCTGTCTCTCCGTCACTCTCCTTCTCTGCCCCTTTCTCTCTTTTTCCTATTTCTTTCTATGTCTCTCTACATCACATTTACTGTTAAATAAAAACTATTTACTTTGGCATGTGGTCTCATTTGCACCTTAATTCAGGCAGAGGCATCTCTCTAATAATTTTAAGAAGTTGATCGTAACACCTTCACATAACACTCTATGCATTATATGATCAGGCATCCACCATGGATAGGTTATATGATGGATGCATGCTCATGTCACAGTGCATTGTGATGGGTATATTTTATACACGGCCTCTGAGTTGAAAGTCTGCTGGAAAACACCAGCTTCACGCTTCTACATGATGCACAACCCCAACCAGGAGAAATGCTACGCTACTGCCTTGGAAATGGGTGAGATGCAAGCGTTCTGCAGCTGGAGAGTGGAAGACCAGTTCTGTGAAGCTTGATGTGGACAATACCTGAGGATTGTTCTTTGCTTCCTCATCAAAAAATAAAAGTAGAAAAGTGGCCCTGAAACAGGTATATTTAATACCTTGGTATACTTCATAGAAGTTAATGAGCTGCCAAGGTTATTGACTCCAGCACTGAAACTTTCAGAGTTAAGAGTTAAAGGACATTTTTACAAAAGTCACTGTCAAATTACAGCAGCAATTCACTGTTACTTTCTGTTGCAGTTGTATGATAGATGGACAGATGATCTAATAGGCCATTCTCATCTCTGATAATAACACTTAGTTCTTTTACAGCTTTGCAGATAGCACAGTGCTTTCCAAACGAAAGTATCATTATCCCTAAGGAGATGCTGTCAGAGTGTCAGACAAATTTTAAAATGTGAGGTCTCCTTTATTTAGCTGCATATTGGATCACTATGTTTTCTTTATAGTGTTCAAACTTCCTCAAGTTCAGTTCTTATCATGTCCAATTAAAAATTAAAAATCTAAGGCTTTAACGTTCAGGTTTTGTGGAGAGTTCAATAGAGTAAACTCACAGTGTTGAATGCCTGTTCAACACTGTAAGTACAGAAGCTGTCCTGCCAAGGGACTGAGTTTCGTAGTGATACAGGGAACAAAACAGGTTCTCAAGTTTGAGAATATGGTTTAAATTTCTTTAGCAGTTAATTAGTTGTTTTTCATCTTGAAATTGAAGATGTTAAAATGGAAAACAATATGATTTGAGTAGAGCAGTTAGGGTACCGTTTCAGACTATTAAAATTATGCATTTCTTTTCTTGCCTTTTATACTCAAACTGCTGACAGTCCCACTGGATACCTTTGTTGAGTATTGTCCTTCTTAACTCCGTGTCTAGAAGAGGCACCATAGGAGGTCAGAGGCATTCTTGTGTTTTAAATAAAAAAAATGTATTTGGCATACTTGAAATCAAAAGGGAACTTGTCTTGATTCATCTCAGTCTGTCTGGTATTAAATTCAAATACATAGAACAGTAGAAAGAAGAAGTTCAGTGATAGTATTAAATTCAGGCCCTTCTGGGCCCTTCCTGTTCCTGGACAGTATTCATTCTGAGATCAGAAAAACTTGCATTGCTTATTTGTCAAAAACATAATTATTACCATTTTCCTTTCAAGTGTTGAAGGGCATCTTGAGGTTAAACTGTGCTAACAAAACAGATCCTACGCTTGGTGCTGAGCATCTAATATAACACATAAAATATATATATTATATGTGTTGTATGTATAATATATGTAATATATACACATTATACAAAATAATATAACACACAAAATAATAACATATATATACAAAATACACAAAATGTCAATAATACACAAACATACATAAGTTAATAATAAACATACAAAATTTATTAATAATTGTTTATTAAATAAATAGTAGATAATATTTATTATTTAGAATTGTAATTATTTGATTTATTCATTCATTCATTCATTTTAGACCAGGTATATTCCTAAAAACCCTGTAGAAAATTACAAGGCCGAATGAAGGAACAGTGGATAATTCCTGACCTCTGCTTCTTAATGTCCAGGAGTTTATTGCTCAAGTATAGGATATTTTAAAGTTCAAAAAGACTGCCTCATACAATGGCAGTTGGAAAGCAGTGCTCTGAATAGTGTTTTTACAGGGCTTTGAGAAAGATACTGAGAGGGATCAAAATCATCTTTGAGTTCTTTTTAAAAAGAACTTTTTAAAAGACTTAAACAGAATTTATTTTCAGATAGCTGATTATCAGTCATTTGCATGGGTTGAAGTATATTCCAAGTGGAATATACTGAACCTAGAGTATGAAGAGATGTTTTGGATGGAAATGCAGTAGGAATTCCAGGAAATCCAGACATAATTGTGGAGTACTACCAGGTGTAAAGGTCTGTAAACTGGGAGAGGTGGCAAATGGACCTGCAGAATCAACCAATGAAACCACAGAACCACAGAACATGCTATATCTGAAATTTTTCAACATTGGTCTCCAGCTGGACTTTCATGTACTTACTTATTTTCCTGACTACCAGCATCAGTGAATGCATAATGCAGAGGCAAAAATTGCCTCGCTAGGTTCTAGGCAGAAACTTCGCAGTAGTCTGGGTTAATACTTTACTTCCCTTTCTCCCGTAAATTTCCAAACCAACAGTGACAAAAATCATTATCTGATTGCTGTTACAAGCCAGAATCAGGAGCTAAGGGAAGCTGCAAAACAGCGCTATCAAAGTACTCCATCATAAGTGTCATTAGAAGGACTTTCAGAACAGAGACTGAGATTTTAATAGTCATGAGGGAAGAGCAAGTCTTGAAAAGGCAATGAAAGCATTTTCACTAGAAGGTTGAGGAGTAATATGCTACTCTAGTCTGCTCACTTGTTGAGTCCACTTCACATGGAACTAAAAGATTTTGTTTACAGAAGCATCAAAGAAAAATGTATTTTTGAAGAGGAAAAAGTCAAAGATTTAGGTAGGAATAGTGGTCCAGGAAAGAAAGCTATTAGCCGCTTTCTTCATTTTTTTCCTCTGTCAGTTTTTAAACACTGATTTAGATCATGTCAGAGATTACCATAGTAACCATTTAACCTCTTTTCAGAGGCTGTTGTATTTCCATTTAGTTTAACAATGAGCTTAACTGGTATTTGAAGTACTTTGCATTATACCTGTGACAGGAATTAGCACCAAATGCCCTAATCAGTTAGAATCCAAAACATAATACTGTATTTTCAGTTCAGTAGTATTAAGCTTTTATTTAGTTTATGATAATGTTTTAAGAGGTAGAGTACATGAATTTAGGAAGTATTACCTGGTCTTATTTCTAGGCTAAATGGATGACAGACAGCGATAACTCAGTCCTACAGTTACCTGTTCAATTGTATCATATAACTCAGCCTAGTTCTAGCAAAGGCCAAAGAAATCCCTCACAGGGTTGATGTGTTGTTAGTGTGTTACAGTTGATGCAGCTGGGTGGTTTTAGTGTAGTCAACCCTGTACCTCTTTCCTGTTTCTTTTCCATGGCCTTCTGCAGCTTACTTTCTGATTGTTACCATCATAACTGGAGAAACACTCAGGACTTGATGATTTAAATTAGATTCTAAGAACCTTTGGCATTGCATAGACTCTTTTACTTGTTCGTGTCTAATTCTTTCTGGGTAGGGTGCTGTTGTACAAAATAATAACTTGCTGAAAAAATCCTTTTTCACAGAATATCTCTGTTTCTGCATTTAATTCATTCTCCCCTTGTAGGTTAATGGAGAACTGACATTTCCAATTTTTAATATCTTGCAATCTACGACTTGCAGACAATTCTTTTTGAAGGACTATGGCCAACCTTTCATTTTCTATTGCACATATCATAGCAAATATTATTATTCCTGCATGCTTATAGGTAACTCTACATCATACATAATATTTAAGAGATTACAAGATCAACAAAAATACTTTTCTGAACCTTATCTGAGCATGCTTTATAATATTGATGCTCTACAGTTCAAAGTCTTTAACCTCTCTGTCATCTAAAATTGCAATAGCAAGGAATTTTACTCCAAGAATGATTCCATTTTCCAAAGATCAAACCATTTCTCCTCTCTCTGTCCCACTCCATCTCCCCCTCTCTCCCCTTAGCCCTCCCCCATCCACCTCCCCTTACTTTGATGTTTCTGGCCACATTTAGGGAGAAATTCATAAAATGCTGACTCTTCCCTCAGTTTTTTTTTTTTAACTTCTACCATCATTTTTCACACCTGAGTGATTCAATGAATAATTAACTTGCATTTTGTAGCCTCCAGTCAAAAGTTGCTATTGCTTTTCAGTATTTACATTGACCAGAGATGAAACTTCCGTGAATCACTACACCTCCTCACTTCTCAGCATATATTCTCTCATTTTTGGTGTATGCATGTGTATGAGATGTAGACCTGAGCATAAAGCAGAAATACATCTTTCCTTGAGGATGCATCTTTGGTGATGGAAGTTTCGTGAGCAATCTTAAGTTGCATTAACTGGGGCTTTTTGTTTCACCTGGCTGCCTTGCTCACTTGCTCACTAGATGGGTGGAGGGGTTCTGTAGTTGTTCTGTCCCTTCCACTGGCAGAGTTTCCAGAGTATGATTTTTTTCTGTGGAGGGCTGGAGTATGGTCACTGCAACAGAATTACTGTGGTGTCATTAGAGCAAAACACAATTCACTTTGAGCTACAATCATCAGTGCAGTTGAAACCTATTTCCAATCTCCTTTTGGACCCAGGTAAATTCTGTATGTGCTTCTTGCTGGACAAAGGCAAGATGAAAAAATGTACCTGAATCCACAGAGATGGAGGCCACGGCTTTTTCCTTGAGCATTATGTCTACAATTACGATTACAGAAATAGTGCCAGAGATGGGAGTTTCCTAACTAGCAGTGAGAGAGTTGAAAGTGGTATGTTATTGTTGCTTGATTGGCTGCATGCATTTGCCTACAACAGAACAGAATTAGGAGGTATTGCAATTTTCACTGACACTGATAAAGGCAACTAAATCTGGGAACCTTTCACTGTGCCTTACTCCACTTGTGGCTGACCTTGAGTTCAAATCTCTTCCTCTTAGCTAAAGACCTAAAATTCTAATGGAAGCAATTTCCTGTACAATTTACCATTATGTGAGGTTTTTAACTTGCTGTTGATGCCACCACATAGGACATGCCACTGCAGCTTCACAGTGGTATGGCTGGCAATGGGCAAGACAGCACCTGAGCTTCAAATTAGGTGCTTAATATTAGGTGATACTGAAATTACTCCTGATTGTTTGGAATCTAGTTATTTTACCTTTTTTTTTCCCCATGTCTTCTTCATTAACTGTGAAAATTAACCAGAGGATCTCTTGTTGATGAGTAGAGCCTGGGCTTCAAAACTGGCAGTTCATTTTTGTGTGAGTGCCCC
The DNA here is from genome assembly GCF_003031625.1 of Empidonax traillii. NCBI lineage: Eukaryota > Metazoa > Chordata > Aves > Passeriformes > Tyrannidae > Empidonax > Empidonax traillii. The sequence goes on along the minus strand of NW_020955670.1, from coordinate 476,472 downwards.
GAGGTCTGCAGCTGACATCCCCTGTCTGTAAATGCCCAGCCTAGAATTAGATTGCAGTGGATTATGCTGAAAATATTTTTACTCATTCAGACTTTCACATTAATCACCCAGGCCTAACATTAATTTTCTATGATGTTTTAGAGCAGGCAAGTTTTCAATGACGTATGGGTCATTTGTATTAATTTTGATTACTCTGATTTTTTTGCTTGTACTTGTTGTACAAAAAATAGATACAGCTATTACAAGTCTGTGACACAAGCTAAGAGCTGCAGTTCTTCCACAGCACATAGCTGTAGCCCGTGATTTCTTTTTTGTCATAGTGCAGTTGTATATGACAATGCATCAAAGCTCTCAAAAAACCCCACCTGTAACTTCCTGAGCCATCCAAATTTGTGCATACTTCCTTACCATGAGGACCAATTTGTGTCATTACAATTTGATATAGCAAATGTTTCTGTAGATATAGAATCATAATTTTCTATATAAACTTTAAATTATTATTTAAAATCTCCTAAAAGACATGTTTATTTCTTCAGAATGCCTGTTTGTGATACTAAACTATTAGTTGCTTTCTTAATGAAGAACTCTCTGCTTTTAGTTTAATTCATCATCCTGAAGGAAAAATATGCACATTTATAGTATATTGAAAGTTGCACTTTTTATTACTAAAAGCATAACATCCAAAAATTATTATCCTCTGATACATTATAATTGTAAATGAGAACAGATTTTAATTAATATCTACTAGATTTTCTGCTGCAATCATAAGCTCCAGAATGACTTGAGAATATTGGTTTCCTGCTTGGATTTCAGCTGTAGAGTTCCAGAATTGGCATAAGTTCCTCCAAGCACCAACACTAGTCACATTATATAAGAATTTTAAGCTTCTTCTGTTTATATGTTCCCGTTCATGAAAAGTGTCTGTAATCAGCCCTTCAAGCATAATCACAGCATGTAAAGCTGTGACTGTCTTGTGTATAAACATTGGGACACGCTCCTTAGACTTTTTAGCCCACCTGCTCATTGATTCCTTGGGTTTGTTACCAGAAGACACCATTATATGAGCTTTTATGAGTCACTGAGGATGACATATCTTTAAATATGATCTGTTTTATTTGCATTGGGCCTAGACCAGCTCACATTAAAATTTTGTTTCTGAAAAAAAATTCCATTTCAAAAAAACCCTTTTGCTTAGAAATAGTGCTATTTCCTATGAAATCAGGCATCTAAATTAGGTAATGTTGTCTGCCCTAAATCTAGAGGACTACTAGATTTTCAACAAACATTTTGAAGAACCTCCTACAATCAAGCTCAGTCCAGGAAACAGGCAGCATCCTGGAGATAGTAATGTTCTCCCAGTGCCACGTTGGGAGAAAGTGGGCACAAGGAAACCCCCTTACAAGCTTGAAAGTTAGACCTTGCTTGGATTTGGAGCAAGGATCTAGAAAGTGTCTGATTCTTAGCCCTTGGCATTTTGTCCTGGCTGTGTGGCCATAGACTGCAAATACTGAAAGCTCAGACTTCTTCACGGCATCTTAACTTCCAAAAAAATTCAAAAATTCTGAGTGAGACCTTACCAGCAAAGGGTACAAAGAGAAGGTTGCTGACAGTAGACCCAATATTTGTTTAAAGGCAGGCTTGCACCACCACTGGAAAACTCTTAGAGGGTCTTCAAACCCAAAGAGTTTGAAAGTTTCTAATTTTAAGACATAAATAGATGAAGAAAATAACATGTCCCTTATAGTTTCAGCAAGTACTGTTTTAAAAAGTCGTTGATTCTTCAGTAGGTTCAAGCCATTTAATACATGATGCTTCCTCTTCTCTACAGTACTTATGCTCTGTAATCAAGTCACTTCCAATCTTCTTTTCAGAAAGCTGCAGAAATTAATCTTTTATGTTTTTTGCAATCAGGCTTTTTCTACTTTTTTCCAATAAGAGTTGTGACTTTTTACCTTCTTTGTAGTTTTCTGTATCTTAAAAAAAAAAAAAAAAAAGAAACAGAAGTACACTGTGTGCAGTATACTTTATTTCTTTTCCAGGCAGGCAAAGTCACCAGCTGCTTCTGATCACGTCTGCTATTGAATGTTTTACACAGTTCATGGTTTGTAGCTTATTACCATAAATCCTCAGCAGGAGACATTGCCTTGTAAGATGCATTTCCTGATTCAGGAGATATTTAGGAAGAGTCTTGAGTTCTTTATTTTAGAATGTAGAATTTTTGCTTTTGGCTGTATGAAAATGTCCTCCATGTGACTGGTTACAGCTAAGTGATTAAGCATTTTCTCTCTGTCCAACCTGTTGCATTATTATTTACTGTTATGACAGTACTTATATCACCTGCAAGAGTTCTTCCCCATCTACAAAAACAGCAGTAGACCTTGAAGAGAAAAAAAAAGAAAAAAAAATATGCATGTTCCCTTCGTCAACCAAATTTACAATCTTATCGAAGATGAATCTGGTTTTAGTTAAAAAGACCTTTTTTCCATAAAACCATGTGACTTCACATTCATTATATTTTATATCCTTTAAATCAGCATTAATACAAACTTTTATGAGTTCTTCTTTGTTTTCATCTGGGTTTGATAAAAGGCAAGTGGCTGATAGATACCACCTTCATCCCATTTGGCCTTTTTCCGAGTAAGAGAGGCATAACTTTAGCACTGTTTCAGTCTTCTGGAATTTCCCTTGTGGTCTAAGATTTATTAAAAATGAACATCATTGAACCAGAGATTTTATGATAAGTGCAGTCTTCTTTCCTAGATTTTATGGATGACTGCGGTGACCTCTTTTTACCGAAGAGATTAATGAAATTGTGTGGTACTGATTGCTATGATGACCTTTGATGGGCTTCCTTGTCCTCCTAAAGAATGTGCTAAGAGAGTTTGTCAAAGTGAAATAGTCAGAAGTGCAGTAAAGAGGGGTTTGCCATTATGTATTTATCCAAAAGCTTGAATATCTTTCAGTAGTTTCATAAAAATATATGTTTGAATGCTTAGTTTAAGAAGTGGATATGAGCCTGGTAAGTCAATAGATTTGAATATATGGCACTAGTTCAAAGGACCTCATTCTTAAACTGAGTACAAATATTTAATGTGCTGAACTTAAGACATATAATGCAAGGCATTGTACAAGGAGGCATGTATTAGTTTCTACATTTCAAGTAGAACCCAAGACAAAAATACAGACTTTATCTGAGAGAGTATTTTACATATTTCTGATTTCCCTCAAACTAGGGAGAACTAGAACAGGATTTTGTTTTAGCTTTTCTGAGGTTTTCTGCTTACCTCTTTTCCAGCTGCATATCATTTACCCCATCTCATATTTTTAGACAATTTTAGACAATTTTTGCAGATACTCTGCAAAAATCTGCAGTATAAAAATTAGTAAACGAGGACAACATGAGCAATGAAAATCAATGATACATAAAAGAACTTTAAATTCTGCCTGTGCCTGTAGCACAGAAGCAGTGGATGGAAAAAAAAGAAAAAAAAAAGATGGCATTGACTTGAATGAAATTATACATGAAGGAAAATCTTCTTCACCTTGATAAATTACAGGCGGAGAACTGTCTTGTTATAAGTTTTCACCTCTCAGCTGTTAACTTAGATCAGCTGTTTTAGTGTATTGTTTTCCCATTAGCAAATACAGTTCCTTTTCATCTTGCCGTGCAGTCCCCTGGTTTGCAGCCCTTTCGGGTCACTGCTGTGGCTGCAGTACAGTGAGAATCCTCGTTTGTCTGTATGACTGAGTTGTTTTTGTGTGAAAATAAGGGCACAAGCTTCTTTTGGCACAAAATTATGTTGCCCGCTGCCTTGGAAGCTGGAGAGCAATGTGAAGGAATGTAATGCCTTAAAGAGGATAGATACTCAGATTCTTGCCCTGTTCAGGGAAACCCTTGAGCACATGGCAGGTCATCACATGGTCTGTTTGGCCTGCCTCTAACTAAGTTGCAAGTTTCCAGTTTTAAAACAATGACTTTACAACCTGCCTCTTGGACAGTTGGCAATTTTAGGAGCTGTTGCAGGAGGCTGCTGTATTTTGTGGGGTTTGTGGCTGAGGTCGTGGAAGGAAGCTGAAGGTAGTGCTAGGGGTTATTATGGAAGAACTTGAAAGCTGAACTGGTGTTACAGCAAGCAGGAGATGAGAAAAAGGAGGACATAAATCAACAGGAGCTGAGTGAACCAAGCTGTGGTAGGAACACTGCAAAAAGAACCATTTATTTATAACATAGCTGGAACTAGTATGAAGTGAAAGGTCTTTATGTTTTAGTATTTTTTTACAGTTTCAGGAAAGGGAAGAAGGTGGCTGGCTGTGAAGATAATCCATGAATTCCACTGAATTCTTTGCAGTTCTTGCAGAACAAATAGAAATATACTGTATGGCTTCAGTAATGAAGGCACTGATTTTGCCTGATAGTCTTTCCCTGGGGCTGTTGAATTTCAGCAGTATTTGCCAGCAGCCATAGGTGATTACTTATTCCATCATACCAATCATTCCCATTTGTTTAAATCTGTTTGTTCTGGATTTCATTAATCAATAATGTATGGTCATCGTAGCAAGGACTCCGTTCATGCCAGTTTTTTAGTACAGTATCACATCCATCCCTACATCTTACAAGTAAGAAATTGCTAATTGATTTGATTCTTAATTACAGTTCTCTGCTGTCTACTGATCCTGTATATTTTTGGATGTACGCTGTAATTCCAATCCATAATCTAAAGCTTTGAATTCAATCACTTTTGGAAACTAAAACACTCTTGATAGTAGATACTACATTAACTGAGCATTAAGATGCTGATATTTACTACAGGAGATGTTTTCAAGTCAAGCAAGGGTATTGTATTGTGGCTTTCTAAACCCTATCAGAGGAGGACAGCAAGTTTCTGTAGAGTGACTGCAGTGCATCTATAATATTCTGATAATTATGGGAAAGTGTTATGATTTGACTTCTCTCAATGTTTGATAAGCCAAAAAAAAAAAATCTTCCAGATGTATTACATTTCCTTTCAATGTTGTACTTAGAGTACTCACTAGAAGACGAGCCTTATGACATAGTGTAGTTAATAAGTTTTCCATGCTGTCAAAAGTAATAATATTAATGTGCCATTCAGTTAAATTAATTTTGTTTTGTGCACTGGATTGCATAGACGTGAGTGACATTTAGAAATATGATCAGTCAGGAGCTCAGGAGAAGCCAAGTGGCAATATAGAAGGAGATGCAATCACTAAAGCAGAGCAGCCAGATGCAAGCATTTGTGGGTAGGCAAAGAGTTACAGGAAACCAGACTGTGGTGTTCAGCCTTATATGATTATTTTAATTCATTCCTCCCTTTCTCATTTATTTAAGAAATTAATTTTCTTCTTGTTTACCTAAGAACTTGGTATGTTTGGTAGCATGGTCTTTTGCCTGGAAATCAAAGAGTATGTTTCTGCTAATCTTTGATTTCAGCTGCCTTTGGGCACAGCATTTCTCATTTCTCAAGAAGCAGCTGATTGTAATGCTTTTAAACTGATGACCGTGAAGTGCCATTTTCTACTACTAATAACAGTGTTTTCTCTTCCCATTTCCTCTGCTTTGTAGAAAGCAGTAATCGAAGTGCTTTCTCTAAACAGTTAAAAATGTAATGAGAGGACTGAAAGGAGGAAGCTGACAAAACCTAGCTCGTTAATTTTTTAATAACATTGGCTGGTTCAGATTATTGCCCACTTGCTTTCAAGTCCAATTTACCATTCTGTTGGAGAATATTACATAGTTATGGAAGTTAAAAGAAATGCGATCTATGACATGTATATATATATTTCAGTAAGAAGACAGACATTTATCATGAATTTCTGTGTCAAGTAGTGCTATTTGAAGAGGGACTGGGGGAGAAGAAGGAAAAATAAAGTAGATTTTGTTGTTGTTGTTGTTCCAAAGAAAGATCTAGCTAGGTCTGTTCCCTATAAGAAGGGGTAAACAGTAGTGCTAGCATACAGAAGTTGTATCACAAAAGAGTCAGAGAGTAGGACTGTAGTAGGGGAATCAATCAAAAGAGATAAGCAATAAAACCATTTCTTTTGGCTCTTCCTCACTTCTACTTTAAAGCATGACTGCATCCCTACAGATATCACCTCCCAATACCTTTAAGAAA
>NW_020955670.1:440775-469994 GCF_003031625.1 Empidonax traillii | reverse complement strand
CTGCATCCCTACAGATATCACCTCCCAATACCTTTAAGAAATTCACTTCATTTGAAAGATTATTCCCTGTCTGCCCTAGAACTTCTCCCTTTAAAACTTGCCTCGTGGATTTTGCTTCTATTTCTGGTCTCTGTTCCCCTAGTATCAGTCTTCTTAACATCTCTTCTTTTGTCTGTTTTCCCTGCTAGTCTCTTTTTCACAGGATCCAAAATGAGCTCTTTATACCCTGCCTCAGGAACTCACTGTTTCTTCCAAGATCTCCTGCTGTAACCTATTTCACTTTGTTGCTTAATTTACTTGTTACACGGCTTGTAACTGAACAGTTAACATTAGCAGGAGCTTCCTTTTATGGCCAATTTTGTATATTTGAAGAGGGTATCATCTATGAAGACACTTCTGAAAGAAAAAGTAAAAGCAAACAGGAGAGACTTTTGATCACAGACATTCTGTGCTTCTGTTTTGTAAGACAAATGGGTTATTCCTGAAATAAAGAAAAAGGAACCATGCAGTAGGGCACTTGACTGTTCACACTTTCATATGGTTTTAAAATATTTTCTTCAAAAGTGCAGTAGGTACAATCAGAAAGAAGGTTCTGCCTTCTCTCCAGAGGCTTTTAGCACCTATTGCTGCCAACATGGCTTCTATATTCGTGGGTATGAAGTTCTTTTAGACAGCAAAGGATTGTCAGATTAATGGTTTAGTTGTCAGGGCCTTAAGTTTATATTGGCTGAATTTCTAAGTAACATTTTGCAAGTCTGAAATAGCTATTTCTGCAATCAGTCATTTGACTGAAAAGGTCAGGAGGGCTCTGCCTCTCCTATTTGGTCTCAGTACTTTATCCCAAAAGTAGCACCAGGACTTTGGGGTACAGTGATACTTGATGTGTATACATATTCATGTGATAGTCTCCAAAAGTGCAGTAATAATGAGGTGACATGTTAGCTCCAGCTTTTCTTTCTCTTTCCAGTTCTTCCTTATCTTTCCCTGCTATTTCTAGCCTGCTTCTGCAAACTGAGTTTTATGAGCCTCTTGGTTCCTTCCTACTCCTTTGCCTAATTGTGGAAGAATCATCTTCATATTGTGGGCTCATCTGTGCCCTGATTTGCCAGCGTAAAAGAAAAAGACTCTTTCTTTCCTGATTATACCTATTGCAAGTTTGAATTTTTCTACGTTCTTCTTTAACCATGCATTTATCAAAAATGCAATGTTTTTGAAGCTGGTACTGTTAAACAAGCTGTAGTAGCTATAAAATTTCAGTTTTAAAGAAAAAAAAATGGGAGCTCAACAAATCAGTATTTCTTTTTCCCAGTGTGTCCCCTATTTATTCTATGGGGTATGGGGGAGCAATACTTTCCTAACTGTAGATCCCAGCTATGTGTATGAGTTTCTAATTCTGTCCGCTTACTACCATGGCTTAATTGAAGTTGTGACCAGTCTATGTCTCAATTTTATGTCAAAATTACTGCATCGATGTGATTCTGTAACTAGTATTATTTTGGCCCTTTTTGAGGCATACATACCAAGAAAAGGAATTCGTTGGATTTGGGATCTCCCTGTGTAGACAGGATGGGATGGCCTCAAAATTGTCTGAAGCCTCACAGCCTGTCAGTGTGGCAATTGGGATTAGAGATTCTGTGATTACAGTTTACATGGGTTTCCTGAATTTAACTTATAACCCACCTTTATGCTGTCCCTGTTTTCTCTACAAGTTTTTAAAGCATTTTAGTTGCTGTGAAAACTATACAGTGAACATTATGAGCTTCCATTGTAAATATTTATTAGGGTAAGATGATAATATTTTGGGGTTTTGCCCATAAACAACATCATATTGTGTTTCTTTCAGGCTTATGCAAATATTCACAATCAAAACCAGATTCCAAAGTTGGAAACCCCCTTCAGTCTCTTTATGTATTTCCTATACTGATTGTTGTGGAGTCATAGATCCAATTAGGAAAAGCATATAGTGCTGTGGCTTGGTTTTCTGGTATTGTTTTACCATGAGAGCTGCAAGTATTAACTTTCTCGTAATATCTTCCACAAAAATGTGGAGAATGTTTATATTAATAAGATAGATATCTCTGTTAGACATTCTGCAGTACAAACAAGAGTAATCTACATAATAGCATTTTTCTCTGTAGCTCATTAGGAGAGTATACTGTCAAGGCAAAAATGACTACTGACAAATAGAAGAAACACTGAACAGGTAGAAGCCACTTAAGAATCAACTCTAAAAAGTCCAGATTCTCAGCAGTACTTTCAATAGCCTTTCCTAAGCTGAAGAAGTGTTAACAGCACTGTCTGTGTCATTTATGTTCTGCTCCATTGCATCCTCTTTAAGGTAATGAAGTTATGTAAGTGCTTAGATGGAGAGAATCTTTTGATTGGTGTCCAGGCATTATACATGAATAGGTTAATGTTTATAAACCTCCCAGGTGGAAGTTTCTAACACTGACTTACAGTTTCCATCAGAGATCAAAGTAATTTACTAACATAAATTATTTATACAGAGGGCTGAAAGAAATTAATAATAACAATAAGGCACCTCCATGGGATAATCACCATACCAGCAGCACTCATCTGTAGCGTGTAGCCCTGCAGGGGTTTGTAATTATCTCTGCAAACCACACCTCTAGTGATTGCTATTTGTTGCTTCATTGCAGTGCTGCCAGTTACAGTATTTCACCTGACAAACACTTTTTAAATTTAAAAAAAAAAAAAAAGAAAAGAAAAAAACAAAACCAAAAAATGTGGCAGTCATGCAAAGAGAAAAGGTTATGAGTAAAAGAAGTATTGAAGAACTGCAGTTAATACAGATTTTAATACCAACAGGAAAAGTACTAAAACTGATTCTGGAGGCACTTAATTAGGTGCCTATGCTTTTTCTTCAGATTATTCACTGGAATGAGCTGCCATTATTATCTGCTGCCATTTCCTATGGTTTGCTGGTGATCTATAGAAAACTGGCTGTTTGCATGAGGCTGGCTTCTTCTCTATATTTCCTGCAGCTAAAATTCCATTAAAAGATACTAAAAGGCGTTAAACTCTCTCTTAAAATTACTCTTCTGTGTAGACAATTGCAGTATTTGCAGAGAAGCATAACATGATTACATATAGAGAAACACTGGTGAGAGATGATGGTCTCTGTGGCAATAACTGTGTGTAAAGTACCTTCTTCAGCCTCTGCTGAAGCACTCACTTCAGAAAAATAATCCTAACGTCATTTTATGCTACTAGTCTCAACACAAGATTACCAAAAAAAAGGAACATCACCAAACAAAACAAAACAAACAAAAAAATCAAAAAACCCAAACAAACAAAAACAAAAAAAGAAAATTTAAAAAATATCCACTTAAAGGAACAATTAGAAGCACAGTATTGATTTAAAAGGGAATAGAAGTTGCCATGCTGCTACAGCTAAAGCTCCACTTAGAGAATCTACAGGTAAGGACAGAGCCCTTGAATGCTGGGTGATACGAGAGTACAAAGGCCTCCAAGATAGGGGACTAAAATAAGCTTCCATATATACCGTGTTTCAGTCTTACTTAGAGCCCCATGAATCAGCCAGGTGAATTTAAACCAAGTCTACTATGTAACAAAGCAGCGACCACAGAGAATGGCGAGCGGCTGATGAGCTGTGATCATGATAACACAAATCAATAAGCAATTGATTTCTTCCATTCTGAGCAACCTGCAAGTGATAGATCAACTTCACTGTTACCCTGTCCAATAAGGACTTCCAAACCCAAATGTCAGGTGAACAGGAGAGTGTTTTGCTGTCACCATGCCACTGCAGGCTCAGTTCATGCCAGGCATGAGCTATGCAGATTGTATGGCTGTATTTTCATGATCTGAATCTGTGCTGGGATTTATAATAGTATATGAAGTCAGGGAGGAATAGTAAATTATTCCATAGCAGTGCAGTCCATGTTGTGAAAGTCATCTTAGCTTATTCTAGATATGAACTAAAAATGTAAATTTTCTGATATTTGTGTCAGTTCTTTTGAGCAAGGCAGTAATATCATTCTAGCCCTTCTGGGCCAGATAGTGCTCCCCAGCTACCCACTTTACAACCTGAAGAGTCCTAATCTACTTACCTATTCCTTTTGCAGAAACTGTGTCATATCTTTGATTGTTCCTGCTGGGTTTTTTTGTAATCTTTCCCAATTCTACCATATCCTTTTTGAGATGGGAAGGACACTGTAAGTTTTCAAAATACTTGGCACATATGCATTCTGACAGCATTTTTATACAATAGACATGTTTAATTAACATCATGAGCCATTTTGTTGTGTCCTGAGCATTTTTTAACTACACATAACTGTGTTTGTTCTGTATGTTTCCTCACTCAGTGATCACTGAGCTGATGTCTGGCAGGGAACTATATATTGCAATCCCTGGGTTTTGGCTCCAACTTGTAATAGTCAGCCTAAAGTCTGTCACTTCATAGGTAAAGTCCTTTGCACATGGACTGTCCATTCCCTAGGAAATACCCACTACATCCATGAGTATGTGAGCCATTTGCTCTCAGCAATATCCCTCCAGCTTTTTAGGTAAGGTTCTGACTTTGTCTCTTTCCCCTTGGCTCTTTCAACCTGGCAAATTGCCATATTATTCTTGCATTTGTCATATGGGGAAATGGTGCATAATTTCTGCGAAAAATTACCTAGTGTCTTAACAAAAAACTTTATTACGCTCCCCAAAATTTCAAAAAACAACCCTCAAATTTATTCTAAAAAAACACTAGAGACAAAGAGATATGGTCGTAGAAGTGTACTTTATACTCCCCTGTCAGAATAAATTGTGGAAATAGACATGTGCTATAAGAACCACTGCCTTTGAAAGAGAAAAAAAGCTATCTGAAATTCTTTATTGGACTGTTCAGTGGAACCTAATCCTTCTTGTCTCAAAAGCAGCCTTGTTAGCCCTCTAGAGATACCGTTGGGCTTGAAGGGAAGGAGGCAAGCATCTTGGATCATGCTAATGATAATTTCTAAGCAGTATTCTCCTCTCTCTTTCTCTCTCTCTCTCTCTCTCTCTCGTATCTGCAAGTTCATCTCTTATTCCTCCTTTTGAAAAAAAGTTCCTGTAATTCTGAATCTACTTCACCCCTTCCCTCTTTGCCAGGACTGCTAGGAAGGTACTAAGCAATGAAAATTTATAATATAGCAAAAAGGCTGCATTTGGCAGGATCCCGGAGGATAGGCTGCAAAGCAAAACCAAATCCTTCCAGCCGTTCCTTATGTAAGGAGGGATGTACTGTGTCCTATCTGCCTTTTTTTTCTTTTATGACAGATAGGAGACAAGTCTTTTTTTATATTGAATTGTTTGTTCTTTGTGGTTTTTTATACTTTTTGCTTTTTTGACAAAGTGGGATGAGAGACTGTTTCATGGGAAACAGCCTAGTAGTTGTGTTAATTGATTTCCACTGAAAAACAAGCTGGAGAAAACAAAACAATCCTGACTTGGTTTAAAGAATAACAGTATTTGTGGAACCCTGACTGTCAGGGGTGAAATGCTGAGCAGTATTACTTACTTTGCAATCAGCATCTATCTTGTAATTTGTTTCCACACAGAATAGTTGTTTCAACAGACTTGAGGTTATTGAGGATTTAATCTGGACAATCTGCTAGATATCTCAATATTGTTCATTTGATTGTTTTCTTTAACAGTGTGAGGTGGAGATGTAACCCTGGTAATTTTCTATGGGGCTTTCAAAATTGCTCTTTTAAAAGGTACGAAAAATGAATAAAATATTACATCATGTCTTGTTTACTTTCACAGCAAGAAAAGCTGGGTGATATCTGCTTCTCCCTCCGTTATGTACCTACCGCTGGCAAACTGACTGTTGTCATTCTGGAGGCAAAGAACCTGAAGAAGATGGATGTTGGTGGACTTTCAGGTATGTGTGTGAAAATCCGCTTGTAGATTTTGCAGGCTTGTAAATGCAGAAAATTAACTCATTTTCTATTGGAGTTCTATTGGTTAAGAAGGTAAGGACTTGTTTCCCTGTCTGAAAAACATGGTTTGTGTTTCCTTGAAAGTTAGGGCATGACTAAGTGTATCAGAACTCATTCTAGCTTAAAAAGAAAAAGAATATCAGAATACAGTGCATTCCATTCCAAGACAAGGTCTGAAGAGTTAAACGATCAGATGACAGTACAAGCTCTCTGTACTTTTCTTCTCTCCTGTTGCCTGGAGATAAATACTGACTATTCAGGCAAGAGAAAAAAATCTGACTACAATTCCTATTGTCTATTTAATCTCACAAAATGTGAGCATTTCACTGCAATGTCACTGATAATACATAATAGAGGAACTCGCCATAGGTCACCATGCTGACTGCTGTTTAAGGTGCTAGGAAAATTGTCTCTACATTTGAAGGTCTGAGGCGCAATTGTTTCCATGCACAGTGTTAGGAGTGCTCTGTATTTGCATGCACACCAGAAATCAAAATGATAAGTCTTGCACGTGGAGTAGTCAGTGAGGCTGATAGATCCAGCACTCTCAGTACCTACAAATAGTCCTCATATTCTTTCCATGGGGTAAGGCTGTACACAACGTGAGTGACATGATGTCTGCCATCTATAAGGCATAGGGTGCAGTCAGCACAGGTGGCATCAAGGCTGCATCCTAGGGACCTGGTTTATGTTCTCTGGTCCATCTGGAATTTGGACACAAATTACTGTCTAAATTGCCAGTTAACTGAAACCAAAATGTTCTATAAGGTGAGGTCTTTCCCAGAAAATCTTATTTTGTATGCCTTCTGTTTAGAAGAAACAGTTTCTGCCCACCATTGAGAATGACGCTATTTCCAGTACAGTTCTTGAACTGAAAATTTTTACAGCTGCCACTAGTACACAGATGATGTAATTGCTGATTTTGATTTAGCAAGTGACAAGAAAAAAAGTGGTTTGCTTTTATTTTTCTTGTAATCTTAGAACGAGGTAAGAGTTATATGCAAAATAAACAGAGAAATGGGAACTTACTAAAAGCAAGCCTGAAGGTTTTGTTTACCTTTTTTGATGAACCATAACTGGAGGACTTTCACAAAGTGAGGGAGAACAAAGTGTTTTATCAGTAACCAGTTATCTTTTTGTGTTACTTGCTTCTAAATTCATCCACTGGAGAGCAACAGATGTAAAGTAAAAGACATCCAAATGCTGTTGTAGTCATTACCTCAATAAAGTCTAGCTCTTGTCCAAAATGGACACTGGATTAGGATTCACCACTAATAGTTTCCCTAACACTCATACTGAACAAATTGCAAAATAATGTTCTTAAGAACATTTACTTCCTAATGGTTTCCTAACAAAAAATTTGATTCTTATAATGACAAAGTGGGGGGATGGTTTGACTGAAGTATAGCTCTGAGAGCCAGAGCATCTATTTTCCAAACTTTGTTAGAAATGTGATGGATAATGGGTACTCAGCTTTCAAGAAACGAAAGAGAGGGGCTGGGGAAGCACTAACGAACTGAAGAGTTTCTACAAACTTTAGATAAAAAATATAATGCATTGTGTTGGAAATAACTATGAGGGAATGAATGGGGCTTACTCTTCTCTATGTGCTTCAGCCCCATTCATTTCCTCATAGTTATTTCCAACACAATGCATTATATGCATTGTACTGAATGCACAAAAAGGACATTTAAATATATTTCTAGGGAGTGACAGGTTTTGTTCTCCTTTTTAGGGCCATGCCAAACTAGAAACATCGTGTTCTCTTGGAGACAAACAAACCCAATGGGATACCATGGTTGTAGCAGGAATTCAGAAGTCTCTGACAGTGATAAATGGCAGTTAGTACAGTATTCCTGGGGCAGTAATTATAGATGAAATGATGTTGGTTTAAAGTAGATCCAGTATCTTTCATTAGGGAATTTATCTTTTGAATAAATTATGCAGAAACAACTTTGGAAATCAAGCTGAGATTCTGTTGCCATTAGTCACACTAAATAATACCTACTCTCTAAGTAGTAATGAAGGTGACAGGATTTCATCTTGATTAGCAAATGCTTTCCCACTAGTTTTGTTATTTTCTCTAGATAATAAAATGGCTTTTCATTTTGCAAAACTGAAAGTTTTGCATGGTGGTGGAGGTGGGAAAATGTTAACAATCAAATGTGGTCTCAAACTGAATGTTACCTATATATTTAACAGCACTTACTGTCACCAAGGGAAAGCCATTAGCAAGAGGTGAAAATTATGCAGTTGACAGAGATGGGGGGAAATAATCTTTGATGTTTGTCAAAAATAGGCAAAAAATATCTTTTTGAGTTTGGAACATGTGTTTTTGTTATTTTCACCTACTTTTGAGAAGATGATGAAAAAGCAGAAGGCAGGAAAGGGCTCTGCTTTCCCTTGCTTCCAGCCTTTATGCCTTCTCTGGGGAGTTTCCCTGCCTCACAGAGAGGAGCAAGGCCCAGGCTCCTGCAGGAGGTCTGACACAGTGCTGCCAAGCATTCACAGCACAGTGGTGGGCGACTTTGTGGCTTCCTTCTGGCTGCTTCTCTCCACATCTTGAGTATTACTGTTGCTAGTAAATGTCTGCTATACCTTTGCACCTCAATGATGTGGGAGGCTGTAGCGTTTATGTTATCTCCAGTCCCAACAGAAAGAAACAGTCACTGAGGCTCCGTAGTCGTCTGAATTTCTAATTAGAAATTTATTGTGTCCGTAACTGTGGTCAATCGGGCTTAAATACATGCTTGATTTTTTTTAACATGTATATTTATGTTATGCAGATGGAGAGCCCCATTACAGAAGCATCACATTATGCGGAGCAAGAGAAAGATCAAAGTAGCTTGAGAGCACTACATTTTCTAGCATTTCTACAGGGTTTCCTCCTAGTCAGCATCTAAACAATATTTAATGGTTACTAGAGCTGGGGGAGGCGGGGAAAGACACCTCTATAAAAACTTTTATCACCATCATTTTGAACTTTTCCATAATTTTTATTAGCAATCAAAAGCCAAACATAAATTGCTGTGGAAACAGACAAGAAAAGACAACAAACTAATCATCAAATTCATTAGACTTCTTGTAACAAAATCATACCACCCATCTGAGCAATATACTCCCAGGTCTTAAACTTAATTGCAACATCAGGCTGTGACTAGAGCAAACCTTGGCTCAAACACTGGAACTATTAGCCTGAGCTCATCAAGTCACCAGGACAAGTGAAAATTATTACTTCTGGTGAGGAAAGGCCTCTGGGAAGCAATTTTGCACAATCTAAAATGATATTTTAATTATTTAAATTATATTTGAATGCATTTTTAATGAATCTGACATCTGGCAGGTGATAGGTAGGAATTTAAGCTATAAAGAGATTATTTTTATTTATCTGAATTTGGTCATCTTGGGTGACTTTATAAGCATCCTTCACCCAAAATGTCTACAAGACTTAGAAGTTTAGGTTTTACAGGGAGCTTAAACTCCCAGGTTACCCTGTTAGTTTTGTTTTGGGTTTTATTTCATTTTTCATTTGCAGAATTGGAATATTTCAAAACCAGTTTGCAGTTTAATCTCTCCAAACAGACTTTAGAAACATAATTCAGCTAATTCATCAATGAGGGCACAATGCAGCTCACTAATACTGTTCAGTTTGCAAAGATTGTGCATTAGTTATGTATTTTATTTGGGTTTACAATCCTTTCTGCTCCAGAAAGACAGCACAAATTATCTGCAGCTCTCTTATGAAATATTATTTTAAATCAAAGTGATACTGGTTTCAGGTACAGATTTAAATGAATATAAAAATTTTATCTAAATTCATTTTAATCCTTTTTTGTATTAACTTTTTTTGAAAAGAAAAATTAGTTATTCAACCCTCAGCACATCTGACTGTTAGCTAAATGTAGCCTGTGTGATAAATATAGTGCTGCTTTTTATTACATAGGAAAATTCCAAATATATATATATATATACATTTTTGCAGACACTTCTATATATTTCCGTGTATTTAATCATAGCCATTCAGTTTTGTTCCTAACATAAAATAAAAACTTTCATTTCAACTTCCATCAACTTTCTCTGCTTTGACTAAGCCAATCTTTGAAATAAATTACCTGAATGCATTGAAAAGCATTTTTCCTCTGAATCATCAGAAGGGGCTGAGACTGGCTCTTGAACAGACTGTTGTTATGGGTGTTGAGCCACTCAGGCCATGCAGCTTAAGTGCCTTTTTTACTTTTGGTTTGTTTTTTTTTAAGAACTTCAGTGGCTCCACATATTTCTGGTGAAAGACTGGTTTGTATCAAGAAGTCATCTTTTAGTAGATGACAATAAGTGTAAGCCTTAACGCATCATCTTTTCAGGATTAATTTCAGTATGGTTTATTCTTCTAAAAATATTTGAAAGCTAATGTGGTTTTGTTCTCTTTGTATTATTTTAGTATGCTTCACTTTCAGTGAATCTATTTAAGGAATGTATCCAAGAAGCAAGCAATATACCCTCCTCTTATCTCCTCACCACTGCTGCCTCTCATCACTCCCCCCCCAATCAGACCCAGAGTTTCAAGGGGGAGGCATGGGCTCAGGTATTGCCTTAGGAACTGTTGCCAGGTAACAGATATTACAGCAGACCCTAAATTGTACTATTTATTTCAAATTAATGCCTAGGAAGAACTGCAAGAAGAGGATTGTCATTGGATCCATATGCTTTTCCTTTTACAGAAAGCTGCAGTTATAATTGTGAAGAGAAAGCAGCCATAATCAAGCCCATTATGTGTGAAAGCTAATCTCAATATTTATGAGTTATAAATAGAAAACACACAGCACCTCTTAGTATCTGCCAAGCAAATACTCTAAGTCAGAACCATCTCTGGGGACCAAATGGTACTACAGCAGAAATACAGCTAGTTTTCTACATTTTTAAATATTGCATTCAAATTCAAAAGGCTTTGTTGGATGCCTTAGAAAAGAATTGAAAAAATAAAAATTGTTTAGAGACCAGCTCTTTGAAGACAGAATGAATGCTCATGAATTATGCAGTCAGAGCATTCACTTTAATAACTTCATTAAAACATAAGAAACCTTAAAAGCTGGCTAACACAAATGCAATATTACGGGAAGAGAAATACACCATTAGTGCCATGGTCTTGCTATAAGCCATATTGTAAGCATAACTCAGTGAGTATTAAAGGAAAAGAAAACACCCATATTAAAAGACAAAAGAAAAAAAAAAAAACCAAACATCACCACTAGAACAGCTGCATTTGCAATTAGCCTAATCCTAAGGAATCCAACAGAGATCAATACCAACAAATATTTTAAAATCTCTATTTATTGTGAGGATTTCTACATCATGTAGTATCTCAGTCTCTTCTGTGCTGACAGAACTTCTAACAGTAGATGGCTGCAACAATACATCTCTCTAATGCTTGCAAAGTGGTCTCACACCATTGCAGTAAATTTGCTGTGGGCTCCTACAGTGGTGAGGGCATCAGTCACCAAATCACCATCACTGGAAAATATTTCTCTCTTGCTTGAAAGAACGTCCCTGTTGGTGACATTTCCTTAAGACTGGGCAGTAAGTAGAGGGGGTTGTCTGAAATGGTCCTCTTTCAGTAGATAAGTAAGGTATTAGGGAATATATTCCAGACTACAGTATATTCATCACAGAAGCCATGTTAAAGGATACATTGACTCTCATATTCCAGGGCAGTTTGGAAAGACTTATGGGGAAATTGTCAGGTAATTGTCCATTTTGTAGTGAGTACACAGTTTCTGCTGAATCATATGCTACAGGCTATTGCACACAACAATATATTGTATTAGATGAACCATCAAATTTGGTGATTCTTACAAAGAAAGAGAGTCAAATTACTCTTTTTGTTCTCCTATTCTTAAAATGAGGAAAAAGAGACCATGCCTGCTGATTGCCAGTGAAATTGTACAAAGCCTGTAGGCATTGCTCTGAGAAACCTTAGGACAATCCCTGTGCTGAAAAAGTGCTTTGTCTCAAGAGCTATATGAACAGCTTCTTGATTTGAGAAAGAAAAGATTATTTCATGTGTACATCTCCTTAATTGTAGACACTGACCAAAGGTCCAGGTGGTCAGCACCCACCTGGTTGGACTCTTGACAGCCAAGTTACCATTTTCTGTCATTTCTATTGAAATCCCCCTACCTTCCCTTCCCCAAAACAAAGAGCAGGAAGACTTCTTATTCTTTTATTTGAATAGCCACATATAAATAATGAATTTTGTATGTGTTTTTATGTATGTTTCTCCTTGATTAAATTATAGTAAGTTTTTATTAGATCATGCAATCCCTAAGCAAATGTGAAAATGTATGTGTTAACTATCTCATTTTCATATAAGTAATTAATGCTTTAGGTTTTCAAGTTCCTCAAGAATGCCAGAGCAATGTGAGTGGCTGTAAAATGGATGTAGAAATACTGTAGATAGAGTCTGGAGTCCTTAGGGAAATTAGTCAGTTCTCTTACAAGTAAGTTTAATTTATTTTTACTCTCTGAAAATTGCAGCCTATATCATTTTTTAATGGCCTTGAAGAAAAAAAAAGTTAATTCAAAAAGAAAATGTACTTTTTTCATCTCTATAAATACAGTTTAGATAAGTGCTTAAATGTGCACAGAAAGTAAGAAAAGGATAAATGAGGCTATTTCGTTTTCACAACTGTGTAAAGTCATACAGTTTTTAAGACAGCATGATGAGCATTTTATTACACTGTTAATGCAGTTGAGGTTTGAGGAAATTCCTGGGAGTTTCTGAAGAAATAGAAACAATTTTAAAATCAAGTTTTTACATTACTTTAAATCCCACATGCATCTTTTGTTTGTTTAATCCCATCTGGGTAAAAAGATAATTAGTTTTGGCTAGATCTTTACGTGGTTACTTGTTATAGACCTTCTTACTCTGTTTCCAATGTGTAATTCCT
Organism: Empidonax traillii; assembly: GCF_003031625.1. Classification (NCBI taxonomy): domain Eukaryota; kingdom Metazoa; phylum Chordata; class Aves; order Passeriformes; family Tyrannidae; genus Empidonax; species Empidonax traillii. Next base: position 457,093 of record NW_020955670.1, on the reverse strand, counting down.
TCGTGTGCACATCTCAGTGGAAAGAAACATTTCAGAAATTAGACCCTTGATCCTGAATTACTCCTAAAAGGAGCAGGAGTTGTATGCTAAGAAGGGAACTGCACATTTCCTCTAGTACACTGTGCTGAAAATGTCTGTGACAACAAAGCATGTTCTTCAGTGTGAGGAGAAAGATAAGAAAACAGTTGTTTCTAGTTCTTTCTTGGTATTGTTACTTTACGTATATTCTTTATGGGTAACAGTTGTTCAAATCTGTTCACACATTTGGGAAGTGAAGCTTTCCACTGGCAGCTGCGAAATGCTATTCAGCAAAAATGAAAAGGAAGTTTTCCCCTTGCCAATTCCAAAGTTTATTTTCCAAAACCTTTCTAACTAAAGGTGAAAATCGAGTCCTGCCCTCTCTTCTATTTATGCAGCTCCACAAAAAGGTCGCATTACCCTCGTTGAGGTAACAGAAGTGAAATATAATCATGTTGCTGACTGAGATTATAATATTCAGTTGTGAGATGCCAACATTCAGTTTTTCTCATTGTGCCTTTTGTCTGTCTCAGTAGAGTGATATGAATCTCAGTGGGATTCTCTTTCCAAATATTTTATCCCTCACTTTCACTTTACTTCCATGATGCTCTTCATGAGGTAGAAAAGCCAGCATTTGAGCCCTGTTCTTTCCTCTTCAGCACAGGCCATGCTGCCTTAGTCCCACCTTGTTCTATTTGAGTCAGTAGTGGGGCAGGGGGCAAGGGTGATTAACTGGAGATTAGCTGCCAACAGGGTAGAAAAGCAAAGCCCAGAAATGCCACTTTTCCCCTGTAAAGAAATTCATGTGTGGTAGAGATGAGAATTACCCATGTTTCCTTCCTGGCTATCGTTTTTGTGCTTCTATTTATTAGCTGTGAAAGTCAACACAGTCCTGTCTTAATAAGTGTCTTCTTTATCATCACTAACGTATGTGTGTGACTTCTGTAAAACTTTCAGATGTGTTGAAGGGGAAGATAAGCTGGGTATAAGTGAAGGATCTACACAAGCAACACCTTTATTTAGATATTTAATTTATTTAAGACAGCTAAAGTGCTAAGCAGTTGTTTTACAAAGCTAAAGATGAATCTGTTGGTTTTTTAACTCCCTTAACAATATGGTTGGTTTTAAAGTAAAAACTGTGGGGTTTTGTCCTCCGTTGTACCAATCTTGTTGATGAGATGGAGCCAGCTGTGTTTCTCTCAACTGATGCACCTATCACCAACATAAGACAATAGTAAAGCTGGTAGTATGAAGGGAACAACTCTTGACATTTTATAGTTGTTAGTGCAGTAACTCTAGTCCTCTTGTGTTTATTAAGTTATCTTTTTTCTGTCTTCTTGATGAATATGCTATTGCTCATTCCCCACATAAATTCTTTTCATTTCTGCTGAGCTGTCTTCAAGTTTACAAATAGCAACATTTTTCATTCTATTTAAATCAAAATGATTTCTGTGCAGGGGCTTCTTGCTGCATCTCATCACATTAGATATTAATGAAATAATTACTGAATAGTAAAACTCTAGTTAGGGAAAGCCAGTAATAAAGCTCAGATCACATAGCATCTGTCTAGTATGTGCACGGACAGACAAAATTCTTTATTTGACTGCAAAGATCAAATGTTATGTAATGCAGTTGACCAATGTGAAATGGGTAACATTTAGAGATTTTCTTACCAAACAGGCCTAAAAAGAAATCTGTCATAAAGAATCCCACCCACTGTTTTCTACCTCTTTTTTTAAAGGCAGAAAGGAGGATTTCTAAGATCTGGTTTTGTGAACCTTTTCACAATACAATCTCTGTCAGATTTGAGTTTGTCAAAAATCAAATAATGATAGAGATATACATTAAAAAGCTATGCATGATCTAATAAAAGCTATGCATTATTTAATAGCAGGCAGACACAAATTTTAATTCTTGTCCTGTAAGTAGTGTCACATGAGGATTTCAGGATCCAAATATAATCTCTGCAGCTCAGCAGCATCTTTGTAGGAATTGCTTCAGGTCAGAGAAGTAAGGGGTTCTGTTTAATCTCAGCTATCAAGGCCAATTCATAGGATCTCTTTTTCTTCAGATTCCCAGTGGTATCACAGAACACTTTACATATACAGGTCTGCAGGTTAAATCCACCTTTCCAGCGGAGAGAATATGATAATGTCATGATTGAACCCTAGTGAGAAAAAAGCATCTTAAATTCTCTTTGAGTCTCTCCAGAAATCTTTGCAGTACAGCTGGCTCCGGGGCCAGTCTCATCACAACACTGTTGTGAGGGAATGCATTCCTGCAGTAAGTTCCAGGAAGCTGAGTTGAAGTACTCAGCTGTATCGGTTTCTTCCCATCAGCAAACCATCACATGCTTGTCAACATTTGAGGGGTGCTAAAAGTAGTGATTATGAGAGCATGCAACATAACAAGTTTTTTGAGTTCAGGAGTCCTGACTATGTGGGATGTGAAGAAATGCTTATGTAAGGATATGACAGCATAAGCAAGTCTTGTGCTGCAAATTGTTTCAGCTGGTTGAAAGCTAAGTTAATTCAGGCTGCTCCCTCATTGGATAAAAAGTAGAGGGGAGGGGGGGGCCGAATTTAAAACAAGGGCATGTTACTTGAGAAATAAAGTATTTGGGATCTGGAAAGCTGTGTGAGTAAAGGTGTTTCTGGGAGAGGTTTCTGCTGTTTTTATTCAAAGTCACTTTCCCTGGGGCTAAGCAAGCTTAAAGAGTATTAGACCAGACCTGGATGGTGGAAGTCGGGGACTGGCTCAGTCCTTGCTGGAGACTATATGTAGCACCCCATTGCTAAGAAACATCTACTTCAGGAAGTTACTCTCTGGATTCTGGTCAGGAAACTAGCACTTGACAGGAATAATCTTTCCATCTGCTGCTCTGCTCAGTTATTATGTTTGGTAGTCCCTGTGGGAGAGCAAGTGAGTGATTCCTACTGATTGAGTTCTTTGACATGAATTAATCAAGAAATAGACTCAAGTATGAGATAGACGTTGCTTTTGTTTAATCTGAGCATTGATTGCTTTTATGTCTTTGATCAAGGTTTGAGTTCTTCTCACAACAATACAGAGTAATGTAAGAAAATCCACAACAAAGCACAGGCAATCATTTGCTTATAAATTAAATTATTCATACAATCACATCTTTCACATACACGAGTGCATACTTTTCTTTGTGTAACTAATATGTCAGTGATGTTATAAAATACCAACTGCTGTGGAATCTAGGTATTGTGGTCCTCATCTTCAGGTTCCATGAGGTAGCAGAGGATGTGACTTGATCACTTTTCAACCTTGAGGTAGGTTTTGCATTGATTAAATGTTCCATTGCATTAAGAACTGGCAAAAGCCCAAGGCCAACAGCAGTCCTCTGGTAATTTAAAATACAGTTTTGTGAGCAGTGGAATTATAAGGCATGATTTCCTTTAAATTTTGGAGTGTGACTGGGTATTCTGATATCTAATAAAATACATGCTTCAATTGAAGTTTTTTTCCACAGTTTGAACATCCATAGTATCTCTTTCACAAGTGTATTTTCTGGTGTGTAATAAGACGTGAGACCATGCTGGAGCTTTCAGCTTATATAGGGATATTTAGTAGTCTTTCTGTATTCCATCTGACTGCCTACTTTCACAAAACTTTTAGGAATTTAATATCCTTAAGATACCTGTGATCCTGGCCAATATACTAAACAGGTATGGAAAGGGGCTAGTCAGTCACCAGGCTGGTACAGAATAGTTACCTACACTGTGTTTCCTTGGGAACTCAAATTTAAAAAAAAAGGCATGACAACCATGCTTTGGTGATTCGTATTTAAATGTATTCTCATTTTCTTGCCACATGCTGGGTTTTTTTTCTTTCTTTCTGATCTCTGGATAAAGGAAATATTTTATTTTTTTTTTTAAATCTAGATAGCTACTTCAATCGTTCTGATGATCCAAATCATTCCATTACTTCCTCTTCTGAATCTGAATAACCTAAGCTATACCCCAATTTTAGAAATGAAGTTTTGTCTCTGTTGGCTGCTGGCATCTTTCTTCAGCAAAGAGCATGGTCCGCCAAGCATTCTGTTGCTCTGCCTTTGTATACAGGTTTGCTTTATGCAGAGCATTTGGAGGATAAGCACTTTGGCTTTTCTTGTTTATTTGCTGTTTGCTATATTTTCTCTTTGTTTACAGTTCCAGCGTATTTGAATCCTGATAGGTTAAATGGAAGGGAAGACAGGCATCAGCCACTTGGTGCCTGACCCATCCAGCACATGCATCTTGCTTTCAGATCAGCCCAGTCATTTTTCATCAATACTCTGAGTTACAATCAAATCTGCTTTGGCATCTGTCCAGCCTACATAGTATGGAGCCAGGGACATCCTGTCTGAGAAAACAGACTGTTAGTTCAATTATATTCCTGAAATTGAGTTAAATGTCCATGAAATAGGCTTCAAAAGTGAAGAACCCTGTGGGAATGTTGTGGGTTGTTTTTTTTTTTCTTGTTGTTCATTTGACTTATAACAATCAGGCTTACTAAACGAGATAGATGCATGGTATAAGTGCATGTTCTATGTGTGGTTTATGGCTGTTTATGTTGTGTTTGATAACAGAGTGAAGTAAGTAAATTGATAGCACTGCCATCTACAGACAAAATAAAGTTCTTGTGCTCAGCTTGGACTGATGGGGGAGGTGGAAGAGCTTGGACTTCTTGTCTAAAATATTAATTAAGTTATATTGTAACCAGAGAGAAGAGCTCTAAGTTGCTTCTGAATATGATACATTAATAGTGATCATATTTTATGTTACTGACCTGGGTTTCTGAAGTGTGACACGATAATTAAATAATCCTTCAGTATCTTTGGGTCAGACTTGGTTACAAGCATTGTTTTGGGACCATTGCTGGTCTTACTAGGCTGAGAAGTGTATTTTGCTAGTCAAGATCATGTCTGGCATATTGATAAGAATGGTGGTGTTGCTGAAACTCATAGCATTTCAGTCATTTTTGGTAAAAGGACAGATGGTGCAATTTTTCTGGCAAAGATCCAAGCATCCATATGGTATATGATAGTGTTCTGTATTAATTCCAGTGTTGTTTCATTGAAAGATGATGTTCGGGTCAGATGCAAAGCATTCGTGCTCAGTTTTTTTTATTTTTTACCTTTGTTTTTCTCTGTTGATTTTTATTTATTCTCAAAAGCATAAAAGTCAGCTTCTCCATCTGCCAGTTTTATCTTTCCACATACACTGACTGTTTATTTTCCTCCTTGTCTCTCAAATTGCACACATATCTGGAGAACTGAAAACCAGCTGTAACGCACAGAGATAGATTTTGCCATTTCACAACATACCAATAAGGTTTATTTTCAGATTTCCGTTAGGTGAAGTGTCTGTTTTATTATGTAAAGGGTGATAGAACTCATATTTTGGATGTTCTAATGCTGTTTTGTTTAAGCATCTACGTGGCCACAGAATTAGTAAAGGCTTTGTCTACTGCTAGATGTTTGGTCTGCTTGTGCATTAATGAATGCCACCTTTTTGCCCCTAGGAAACAACAAACATTACCTATCACTGTCTGTGGGTTTTATTTCTTGTCAACAACTTCTATGTGAATTTTATATGGGAGTAATAAAGTAGTCTGAAAAGCACATATTCCTAAATGATCTGCAAGCCATTGTAAAGAGAAAAAATGCAGCAATTAGTGTCTCACAAACTAATCAGAATGGAAGAAATAAGGCATATAAAAAACATTATGTCACTTAATGACTTAATCAGATTAGGATGATAAAGATACTTGGCAAGATGGGAAAAACCCTAAATAGCTACAGTGAAAAGTTTTTGAGAGAAATTGCATGTGAGCTGCCAGAAAGGCAGAAATTTTGGATTCATAAAAGATGCAGAGAGTTGCCATCTATGCATTACTGAAGACTGGGCAAGCTAACACAGTCACATCAGTTTTGACAATGTCATATAAAACACAAACCATTGTAGAACAGCACGAGATTTTCAGTAGCCACACTAAATCCATGTACAGCTTGCCTTTTCAGCTCCAAAGTCCTGGTACACTGGAGCATTAAACTGGTTCAACTGCATATTTCCAAACTTTACAGAAACAGATTTGACAGCATATGCTGACATCAGGCCTCCAGTTCTGTTATAGCCATGAAGCTCAATAGATAAAATAATAATGAATTAAAGGCAATGAAAGGTAAGGCAAGCCTTACTAAAATGAGCAGGAACTTTGCTATCCTTTTTATTTCAAATAAGGACAATTCATTAATTTGAGCTCCAGTGGGTGGATTTGTTTCTCTTCCAAGCATAAACAGACCATTGGTACATCTTTATTTGTCCTCTTGCATATCCAAAAAAGTGGCATTCTTATTAGGCAGATGATTTTTAATAGAATGAATAACCATATAGATACAATTTTGCGCTTAACTGTGGAAGAAAATTACTAAGTAAAATAGTGAATTTGACAGTGATTTTTACAACCAGGAGTGTAGAAATTTGGCTAGCATTTTAATAGTTGTTTAATTCTCTTAAGATACAGAATTAGAAGTCAGATAGGATTTTCAGTAGTTTTCTGAAAGATGCTTAGCTGTGTACTTCTGAAAATCCCATCCATACTTAAGCTTTTAAATACATTTTAAACTGTACTTTTATCAACTTTTCCTCATTCTGTCAGTCAGAGAGACCAAATTTTCACTGAATCAGCAATTCAGGACCAAGCCTTGATGAAGTTAAAAGCAGAAAGTTGTTGTCTTAGTTATATCAAAACTCTTTTACGCAGCTCTGACAGCACAGAGAAGCTGTTAATGTTTTTTTCAGTGAATTAGAGGACTTAAATTCAAAAAAATATTTTCTAATACTATAGGCTTAATAGATACTTTAGACCTTAAGCTAACACTTACCTGGGTCTCTCAGATGTGCAGTCAATAGGAAGATAACAGAGGGCATGTGAATTTAGGCATCTATCAGGTGACTTGAAAAACCAAATTTGAAAGGGAGCACTCAGAAGAAAAATGTGCATTCCCTTGAGCTCTTTTGTCCAGGAGCTTATTCCAGGATGTCAATGAACCATGTGACACAAATGTTTTAAGAAGAGCTTAGACTGATAAGTACACTTTACTTTCTAAGGCACAATAACAAAAAAAAAACAAAAGAGAAAAAAATTCAACTGTATTTGTCTGAAAGGTACCACTAGCATTTCTCAGGGAGTCTCTAAATGTTAATATTCCAAATGGCTCTGCAAATGCCGTTGCATGAGGCATTGGGGATTTGGTGGCGTGGGAATGTGACTAATTTAGGAGTAGCTTCTGCTCTGAACCTTTGGAGAAATCTTGCTTTCTGGTTCCCATTTCAGTGTATATATTGTAGGTGGGCTTTAACTCATAACTTCCTAATATGAAATGCCTACATGATCCCAGAGAAGTAAAATCTCATAGACTAGAGACCATCATCTGTCCTCATCCACTTAAGTGTCCTAACCAGTGCTTTGCAAAGTCAAGACATTTCCTGCCAGGTGTCCTTGTCCCAGGTGCCTTCTCCTTTCCTTGTGTCTAGATTTGAGAAAAGAGTTTCATTTCCTAGTCACCAGCCAAACCTATACCTGGTGAGACAGGAAGTGCTTGGAGAAGGTGGAGGGTTAAAATACCTCATATTAAATAGAAACAGGACTGGAGTTCCTGCTTTCCTGGTGCATGTTCTGCTCATGAAAACCTAGTCTTCAGAACGACCTTCTACGTTTGCAGGGGAAGCTACATTTTTTTACCAAGGTTGCAAAGGCTGTGCTCTGTGCAGAGCTCTGTCACGACCTCTCGGTTTGTGCTAAGGATGAGCTGAGCCAACCAGAGTGCATCCCAGAGGGATCTAAAGTGTGCCCTTTTCCATATCCCTAAATGTTTACACATTGGCTGACTAAGTGAACATATTCTGTGGGAGATGCACAGATGTGTTGTTGGGCACTTACAAAAAAATATTTCTCCAGAAAACACTGACAGCTATGTTCTCTCACATATATGTGTAAGCTGTTTTTACAGTTACTCTTTGCAGTACCCAAGATGTGCCAGTGTTGTTCTGTATGCACCTAAATGCTACTTTGAGCCCTGAAGTTGACTTTTCCCAGATTTACTAATAACTTGGATTTTGACCATATGTAAAGATGTTTTGCTAAGTCTGACCTTGGAGAATATTTCTTTGTGCCTTTGTTTGCACTCATATCATCTCCAGTGTGTGACAGGACTGCCCCTTATCATATAGAGCCAATGTTCAACTAAAAGGGACTTTTTGAGTGCTCCTGTAGCAGTAATAACAATAGTAAGTCTTGAATTCTCTTATTTTTCCCTCCTTCTTTCATCTGTGCTCAGATCCCTTTCTTCCCTGAGACTGTTGTATATTATTTGTATCATGGCTATACTTAATTAAGACCTCCAGTCAGATTGGTCATACTCATGCCCTTAAACATGTTCTCACAAAAGCCATATAGCAGAATTTTAAATGTTTTTTCTGCTGTCACCTGAGCATGAATCAGGAATATAGTGGATGAACAGGAAATGTTAAGCACTCCTTATCAAATGTGTAGAGTCAAACTCAGGGGGGTTAACTTGTTTACAGTCACTGCCAGTGGTATGCAAGCCTGAAAACCATTAGCCAACAGTAAAAAACTCACAGCTGAAAATGTACTCTTCGGGTTTTTATATTCCCAGAAATTGAGGTACACAATCCTCCAGTTTGAATTTGTAACAGATTTTTTTTTCAGCTTATCTTCATAATCAGTCTCAGCAACTGAACAGAGGAGCATCTGTGGATTTCAAAGCAAATTTTGGTACATCTGTAGCTGAAACTGTCTTAAGCTCCTATTGAATCAGATAATTCTTATCAGATATCCTTGAAGATGATAAGAGGATCAATACTGTCAGCAAGTGCAAAGTAGCAAAAAATACAGTTTGATGAAACACAGCTTCATTGTAATGCAAAAAACATCTCAGCAGGCCAGCCATTCTGGGAGTGCATGTGCAAGAGTTTGAGTGATTTGAAGACAGGATTCCTGATACAATAATTTCTGCCACACATGAGATCCAAAATGATTACTTGTCCCTTTAAGGTAAATGGACCTGCTCGTCATGCAGGTCTTTGTAGAGATAATGTATACACCTCTTTGGAAGATTTATTAGTTGTGGTTGAAATACCAGGTCTGAAGCTCAAGGGTTAGGAAGGATGGTTAAGCTTTAAAATCACTTGGAAGCAGCTGATTTTAAGTTGCCATGGCAAAGGATTTTCAGACAATGAGAAGCTTTTACATTAATATCTTTGTAAGCCTTGTTGTGATAGAATTGTCTCTGTGAAGAGCAGTCTCTTTCTTGTTCCTGCTGACACACACAGTGATAAAATCATCAAGTAATTATATAGTGCTGTAATGACTTTTTGAGTTTCTTCTCTGTGGGTTTTGCCACTGGTTTGGAGATTCCATTTCTGGTAGACTTTTATAATAGGGAAATGAATTATTCAACATTTTGTTATCCAAAAATTTTCAAGATACACCTTATGTTTGCAAAAAAATACCAAGGTATGGAAATGACAGTGATTTTCAGTTGTGTTAGTCTATTAATTTTAAACAACAACTGAATAAAAGCTATCTACTTTACTTTTCTTTGACAGCTTAGATTGGGTTTTTTTGTACTTTCTGCCTAACAATGCTTGAGGTTTTTGCAGCATATATTTTGCACTTCCCCGTGTCTTCCTCCTCGGTGGTCAAAACATAGGTCTGAAAAAGCATGTCCCATCTTAGAGTAGGATGAGGTAAGAAGCTTATTGGTAGGGGAAATTTTTAGGGGAAATTTTCAAGCATTGATTCTGTTTTCCTTTTGGGAGGAGAGAGTTAGTGCCCACTCTTCTCAGGACAGTGTGGACTTGTCCTGGTTGCTGCTGGTTCAATTTAATATTGCTCTCCTGCCAAACAGGAGCAGAACCAGGGTCCATTTCAGTGGTTAGCCCGCTCCGGTTGGTCACTCATGTGCACTGAATCTCAGTGCAGAGAAGACGGAAGGATGGAATGGTACTGCTGTTTATCTTTGCCAGCTGCCCAGAAGCTCACACACAGATCCTGCAAATGGTACTGGTAATGCAGTCTGTATGTCAGGGGATGGGAACCAGTAATACCAGTCTCTTCGCTGCCACATTCCAGAGGCTACCGGCAATCAGGATGCAAAACGGGAAGTTTACAGGTCCAAAAAGGGCTTTGGGGAAACCAGCACTGAGTCTGTAACAGCGCTGAATCTTTAACATTCACGCCCTGTGGCACTTTGTCATATTGAAATTTAATAGCCTTCAGGACATAAAGGGAGATGTATTTGTTCTGACACGCTTTTAATTAAGATTTCCATCAAATTCTTTTTAATTTTATTTTTACTTGACATTGACCATTCCTTCTTTGGGATTCCGTAGGTCTGGAAAGCTTTCAGATAATGCTTTAATTACAGCCTTTTCAATGTAATTATTAGTTGTGTATTACATGGGAATTCAGCTTGTTCTTTTAAGTTAGCACAGTATAAACACTTCATACTCTTGACTGTTATGCTAATGCACAGGACTGGGATCTGCATTACAAAACATTGTCTCCATTCTCTATATTGCAACACTGACTATTTACTCAGTTTAGTGACAGCAACAGCATACAAGTAATTGGAGCCTGACAATTCTCTATGGGTATCATTAATTTACCATTAGATTTTAGTCATAGGAGGTGCCCAAATGCCATAACCACATACAAACATATTTAAAGACAAACAGATTGGTTCTATTACAGATCAGATTAATCTCAAGTCCATATATTTTTAGATATGTATTATTAGTTATGCAAAACATGGAGTCAACTGATGTGCATGTATGGAAGAAAATACTTTGTACAGCAGTATGAGGTGTTAGTTGCTAAATTTTTGAAATCAGATAAAATATTTAAGCTGAGTGAAATTAATAATATAGGAAAGCTTCAGAGAGAACTGAGATCAGTCACGAGATAATTGATGTATTTGAAGGCCCCCTAAACAAAATATCTCAAAGTTAGAAAAAGGCAAAATTATTTTGGGAGAAGATTTAGTAATAAGGGGGGGTGGGGAGAGAGGGAAACCAGATATGAAATTAAGGATGTTGAATAGTGGGTGGGGGTAAGCTCGCTTTATGTAACAAGAAAATTTAAAAATTGAAATGCAAAAATAGATGGGAAACTGAAAAAATAACTGCATTGCAGCTTTCACATGTTCACAGCTCTCCCAAAATCTTGAAGTCTGTAATTTAAAGCAGCAATGAGGAACTATTCACCTGATATGGGAGCACACCAGGGCTTAAATTCTCCAATCTTTCTCCCATCATGGAACTGAAAATACGCTCATCACACAACCAAAGAGATGGTGTCCCCTGCTTGTCTGTTCGCATGCTGTGGACAGAAAATGTTGCAGTCATACAATGAATGTGCTTGTTCTCTGGCAGTAAGAGGAGCTCTGTAAGCCTGCAGGAAAGCAAATAGCAAGCAGGACAGCATGCTCTTCCTGCAGCCCTTGCCACACTCCCCTCCTTCCCAGAGGAGATGTGGAGAAGACCTTACAGTCCAGGCTGCTGAACTGTGGATTTCCTAGAGGGTTCAATCTACACACTCCCCAAAGCGCAGAATGGCTTTCTAGCTTTCAGGTTGATTTTTCTTCTGCAAAGCCACGGTCCTGACTGAAGACCTTGGCTGGTTGAACTGGAAGCATTGGATCTGCTATCGATCTGAGTATGCAACATGGCCATGTATTTGGGGGAGGGAGTGCTTTGCATTAGGGTAAGTGTAGGTTTAAAATAACTATATGCTTTTAGGAGTAGGTAGTGCCATCTACTTTTCCAAATTGTGTGCATTTGGTTTGCATTTTCCAGATAAATCAGTTCCAGTCCTTTCTCTTTAATACAGAAAAGCAACAGCAATTTCTGTGAATGCTTTTCAGAGGTAGGCGGCTATGAATCATCCAGTAGTGGTGAAGGGCATCAGCCAAACTGCACTTTGTCAAATGATTAGAAAATATTTTTCAGAAACTTTTCAGTTGGCTAAATGTCACTGAATCACACTAGCTATATCTAAGGAAATTTACGCTGCCAGGATGGTGTTTTGGGTACCTGAGATTACATACATCACACAGGTAATAGGTACAGTATTGTGAAGCTAGTGTTTCATGACTTATGATTAATCATGCAATATGTAAGACTTTTTGGAATATGTATTTAGCAGCATACCTGTTGTAGCAATAATGGGAAGTGAACATAAAAGGTTGATAGCTATGACAAATGAAAACGTGAGCAGAGATGAGGGTTCCAGTTTGTTATGCTCAGTGCTTTGGTCAATAATCTATAGTATACAGCTATTCCTGTAGTAAATAAAACCCTGAAAATACTGCTTTTGTAATACGATGCAAATCCTTTGTGTGGGAGTAATGCTCCTGCAGGAGTGCTGCTGAACAGGTCATCCTCCCTCGCTCCCACTCTGCTCCTAAATCAGAATAATCTGTAGTTCTTATAACCCTGACATTCTGGAAAAAATTAATAAACCTACCCTCTGTACAATATTAAATTAGAATTCTGAATCATATATGACCAGTCCTACAAGACATTTGCATGGTGTGGTATCGGTATATGTATACATCAAATTATTAAACATGGATGCAGAGTTTTTTGTTAAGTGACAGTCTTCTAGTTTGTGAAGTATTGATGGTATTTAAACTGAACAACTGGAAATTTCTGACTTGAGATTAAAAAAATCAAGACTGTGACTATATTACCAGAGCAAAATAAGGTTTATGTGAGATTTATATATCGTGCTTTATAGTAACATTGAGAAACCCAAATTATGTTACGTGTTAACGGCTGCTTGGGGCTTATGAGTTGGAGGCAAACTACCAAAAATCACATCTCTACCCCTGTGCTTGGTACCATACAGTACTGTTATCCAACATTAAAAAGTAGTTCCACGTAGTTGTCTCTTGTGTGATCAACAGCAGGATTGGGGTGGAGGAAGGGGAAATTAAAGTGCTTTCATGACTCAGTATATTATTAAGTTTATAGTGGAAACTTGTTACTTCTCTGAGCAACAGTAACTTGCATCTGGTAGAAGCTTGCACTGTGGCTGATTTCCAGGTATTTTTAAGCACAGTAAGAAAACTGCCTATTACCAGGAACAGCAAATGCTTTCCCATCTATTTTGGCTAGGTGCATGCTTTATGGAAATTCATGCAAACCATTTTTTGTAATACTTTTTGCATGTTTTCCTCCTTTTCTCATTTTTATGGCTTCTCCAGTAATGATGCCAGTTTATATGCAATTCAGTTATTTTGGCTGAATCCTTTTATCACTTTACGAATTTCCTCATGAATGAAATTTTTTACATAAAAACACTTTTATTTTAAACAACTCTATGTCCACCTTTTTATCATGTTAGTTTAATATACCATATTTACAGTACCATCACAGAGTTGGAACAGTAAAAAACAGTCTATCATGTTTGTTCTGGTTTTATGGTATGTGTGAAAGAAGTGTGTCACTTTATCTGATACATTTACATGACATTCTCCTGGCTTATGCAGACAATATTTTTATAACTTTGTTTGGATAAAGGGTGTTTAATACCAAAATTTTGAAATACTGTTTGGCTGTTCTCCTTTTCCAACTGATTCTTAGCCTCAAATAGTGATCCATGGATGGTCTGGAATATGGATATTGCATGCCCAACTTGGATTAAACTAAGCATAACTCTGAGAGCTGCTAATTAATGCTTTTGTTCAAGTGCAAAATAAAAACATCTTGTCTTCTTTATACAGAAAAACAAATTGTGCAACACAATAGTAGTTGACATTATCCTAACAGTTTAGCCTCTGATTCTTCATACAGAGGTCATGTTATTGTTTATTTGTGCACAGTAGTCTTTGTCGTGGATCAGGCTCCAACTCAGTCTGTGTAAAGAGAGAGTTTATGATGGTAAACTAGCAGTGCTGTGAATACTAGCCTCCAGCTGTGAGTAAATTCTGGCTTCTATGTCATAAATATTGCTATGCTAGTACAAGTATCAATCAGATAAAAAAGGCAGTATGAATTTTTGTGTTTGCTTTTGTCCAGTGCTAAAGTATATGCAATCCCTTTCTGAAATTGAATCAGTCTCAAAATGAGCCTCCAAGGAAACTTCTGAACATCAATTTGAACAGAGCATTGTTCCAGATAATCATATGCTTCAAAAGAACAACCTTGAAAGTTAGGGAAAAGCATTTTTTCCAGTATAAGGGAAACTTGAGAGCTTGGTGCCAGTAATTTGAAAAGAAAAATAAAGAAACAAACAACAGGAAAACAGAAAAAGGCAAAATCCACAAGTCTTTAGTTCTAATATGTATCAAGAAGATGACCAACAGCTAAAATAGACTCTTCTCATTATTTCTATAAATGGGCAAATTTCTAATAGAACAGAAAGACTTTCTCTTTAAGAATTATTACAATCTTTACTTAAACTCCAAGTATAGAGAATAAAAATTTCATATTACTGTGTGACTAAGAGAAATAAGATTAGGAAATAGCAGAAGATTCTTTTAGTTCAGGCTACTCTATTTGTTGAACCAAGCAGATCCTAGAGTGCCTGCCTGGAGGGCAAAATATGTTAGAAAACGCAAGTCAACAACCTGGGCTTATGTATGGCAGATAGCTGAAGCTAGGAGCAGGGTCACAGAGCACTAGAACACAACAGCCTTTGGACTAATATGCTCTGGTGCTGAGAGTGCTCATGAACTAATGAATGTTTTAACCATTCTAAAAATACTACCATTCTCTGTCCCACCTAAGCATTTTAAATGGCTATAAAAATGCTCATTTTGCTGTAACAAGTGTATTGTGGAAGTATAGAAAACACCTACTAATATTTTTTTGTTTGTTTCTGCTAAAGAAAAGGGCTCTTTTAGATATTTTGATAAAGTTCAGTTTTAGCATCCTTAAGTACTTATATAAGTGCTCAAAGAGAAATTAAACCATGTTCCTAGAACATATTTTATTAATTTAACATTTTATGATCATAGTTGTATGATCATTAATTCTGACAGATGACATGCCAAGAAAATTACACCAGTATAAAATCCAATCAGTAGTATATTAGCAGATTCCTTTACAAAAATGATGCCATAATTTTTTTAAATGCCTACAACAGTATTCAGCAGGAACATTGGAACAGTATCCTTTTTCAATGGATAGTGCAGCATTTGTAGTATATCTAACATAGTGAAGAAGATACATATCCATAGGTTCTATCATTTTGGAAAGCACTGCTGACTTTAGACCTAAACAGCCTTCTTACGGACTTGAGGTTGATGCTGTAAGGGTTTGAAAAGTGTATGCAGCATCTGTCGTGCCTAATATGCATAAGAAGTAGACTGCAAAAGAGAGGTTACAATCTCAACAGTAAATTACTTATCTGGTGGAAGATAGGGTAGGGGTTTTAGATGCTGGAAGGGGACACAGACTAATTTCCTCAAGAGAGGAAGAAGGAATGAGTAAAAAGTTATTCACATATAAATTAAGACAGTACATTTCTAACATGTATTTTGTTGCTTAGATCTGAATGAGACAAATTCTCATGTGGGAAAATACAGTTTTCATCTCTCCTCAGTCCTTAAATTGAACTTCAGATTGCAAGATGGAAAAATCATTATTAGGGAATTGGTTTAGGGATGAACATGAACCTGATTTTCTAGTTCAATAGAAGACTTGTTTGTCATACAGCTGTGTGTGAAAGAGTGCTACCGAACTGTAAATGCATGGCTCTACATAAATTCAGCACAGATGTAAATAATTCGGCCAAATGCAAAGCAGTGTGACCAGGTCTAAAACAAAGGGAATCCCATTATTGCGAACAACCAAGTATGTCATATCACTTGTTCAAGGACTGTTCCTGATATTTTAGATGTTGGGTAGTATGTTTAGGGTTGACTTTTTCAAATTTAAGCAAGTATGCCTTTCTACTTGCTGCTCTTGGCACGTCTAGTGAACCTGATTATTGATCTGAATTGAAACAAGTAGACTGATTAAAAAATAAATTGGGATTTCACTAGAGCTTTTATCAAAGAGGAAATTATTATCATTGTTTTTACTTAGATTAGAAAGCTGAGTGCAGATAAAATAAACAGGAAACGAAACCAAAAAAAAAGTAGGAAAAAAGGAGTGTCAGAATTATCCTAATGCAGCAGGTAGTTGTTCTGGTCTGGTGGATATACTGTGCTACAATATCTGAAGCAGTGCCCCTGTTGTGATTCATTATCACTATA
>NW_020955670.1:375732-439594 GCF_003031625.1 Empidonax traillii | reverse complement strand
CTGGCTAGCATCTAAATATGTAATACAGCATGGTGCTTATTCTTTAGCAGGAGAGTACCACATAATTTTCACTGATCAGCAGTCTTTTTCTCTTGAGCACTAGCTGGGGAATTGTGTTCCCATGACCATAGACATTATAATTGCGCCTGCCTTTACTTTATGTGTGTCACGCAGAGCTGTTACTCAAACAAAAATCCCACTGACTCACCTCGTGCGCACTGCCTGTGTGCCTGCTCTGCCACAACACAGCGACAGACTCAGACAATACGCACTTCTCAGTTTATCTAAGTTTTTGTATGGAGCATTTTTAATTGGCAGTAAATCCAATCTGGGACGCCTTTGTGCAAAACATAGAGTTGTTTTATCATGCCAGAGGAGGACTGTCTGACACTGATTGTGGAAAAGAAATTTTTATTTCCATTATAGGAGAGAATGGCATGAAAATAATGTTTACAGAAGTGTTTATGAAGCAAGATAACAGTTTAGAAAAAGGGCTAGTTTTAGGCTCCTTTGAGTTCCTCAGAACTCTTTGACTTCCTCAAAACTTAACACTACCAACCACACTACCTGAGAATGAGCACAGACAGAAGGATTTTCAAATTTTGTGTTTGGAGAGGGTAAACTCCATTTGGAGCAGGGAACTGGATCTCTTCCTTCCCAGCGGAGAAGATCTACACTAGGTTATTAGCTACTAGAGCATAACCATGCCCAAATTATTCCACTCTTAGAAATAACAAAATATTGGTTGGAAGAGGAACTTCAACTCCTTTCACCCCCCTTTCAGGTAAACTCCTTAGCCATTAAGTTCAAAGGTCCTTACTCACCTTTCTCTCTCACTCTAGTTTGGTTTGGTGAGGGTTTTTTGTTGGTTTGTTGTTTGGTTTTTATCACTAAGGAAAGGCCAAACAAATTGTGGCACCCAACTCCACAGTCTCTTTAAATGATGAAAAAGAAATATGATGCAAAGACTAGGTAGCTGGCCTCTTGCAGTCCTTAAGAAACATCATATTTGAAACCAATCAACTGGTTTTATATGGGTTGCTGTTCTTCCTATTGCATTTGAGCAATTCTGCTAGTACTTAAGTCGTGTTTTCATGTAATCCTTTGGAAAACCTACAGAGTAACACAAAGAAAGAACCTTGGCAGTGCTTCTCCTGATCATTCTTTTGAAAAAGTTACAGCAATCAACAGATAAAAAAGGGTTACCTTCTTTATACAAAGCTGAGTATATTCTGTATTGTCATTGTACCGAACTGAATCTGTGGTGACATGGGTAGCTTGTAATAGCTGTGAATACTTGTGTAAAGTGTTACTTCATGTAATGTAGCTCAACTATAAAATTTTTCTCAATTACTAAAATTTCTGTGTTCTGCTATAGCTGTATTACTGTGCTATTTTCAGTTCTTAACACTGAATGGCAAAAACTAAGTTATAAGCGAATGCTACCACATGAGCTTAAACTTCCAGAAACATTACATGAAGAAAGACTGTATTATTTCCAGAGACACTCATCACTATTAAGAAGTTTTTGTTTGCTGGATTTCTTTAAATTCTATCAGTCCCTCAGAGCAGTGAGAATGGTTGATAATATAAGTAATAAGAGAGTCATCCCACAAGATGTAATATGAAAACAAAGAGCATATGACCTAACAGAGCAGGCTGAAGTCTGTAAATCTGGTTTGTTGTCTTTCTAAAAGATCCTCTTCAGCTTGTCCTAAAGATACTATATTGATGAAGTAATCATTTGGAGAAAAAGAGTACATGTGTGCTAAAGAACGGACTGACTGATCAGTATTCCCCCTTTTATATGTACAAATAAAATTCAGTGAAAAATAAAAAACAAGGGACCTTGTCCACTTAATTCTGGAAGGAAATTTCTTCGTTCAAGTTGCAGCCGTGGGCAACATCCATGGAATTCAAATGTCCTGTGCTATGAATCAAGGCAATAAAATGATAATCTGGGTATTTGCTGCTCCCTCGAAGTCTCTCTTAAAGAGATTGATCCAGTTTTATAGAGCACAATATAAACAGACATGAGATAGTTACCTTCCGCATTTAGGACATAAAGAGAAAGAAAAAATGTGGTTAAGGGGATCCAAGTCTTTAATCCACGTTAACAAACCAGGGCAAGAAACCTGGTGTTTGTAGCCGAGTATGATAAAATACAGAGGTCCCACGGGTGCTGCGCATCTGGATGAGGGGTACAGGCTAGTCAGGAATCTTTGGGATAATAGTTAAACTATAGACAGAGCCTTTCTCCTACTCCTCCCCTACCCCCTTTGTAAACAGCAGAGAAGGAGAAATTCTTTCCGAGTGATCCAAAAGAAGAGCATAACCCAGGTGCTGCTCACCTCATGACTGTGTGAGACCAGTTGTCTGAGGAGTCATGCACTATGAGTCAGTGCTGTCTGGTATCTGTTCCTCTTTGCTTTCCACCCTTCTTTTACACTTGCCTGAGCCTGAAGTTTGATTTTCAGCAAAACCAAAGCAAAATAAACAAAGCACTGTAAAAGAATTAATGTGGCACAGCTATTTTGCTGTGGAAACTGCAGAGAGGGATTTTTTTGTGTCCAACACTTCAAAACTTTACTTTCGTCTGATTAGTCTTCTAAATTGCTTTATTTTCTCCCCAGGAGGAAACTCAAACAATAATGGAGAAAAGAGCTTTCTATCACACTTAAATCTGGAAGAGGGCTACAGAAAATTTGGTGATAAATCTTCTTCCAACAGTAAAAGCAGTGTAACACAGATTGTAGTACCTAGAAAAATATTTACCAAAATGTTGACTATACCTGTGTAAATGAGTTCACACTGATCTGATAGTCAACTAATACAGTTCTGATTGGATTTCCATGTCTGTTTTGATGTTTCACTCAGTTCAGTATGTTAGTGATGCCACTATCCTAGCTCCAAGGGCAACATCAAGAATTTTCTGAAGGCTTTATTTTGATTGATTATGATTTCACTCAGTTCTGGAAATTTCCTGGGAAAAATGTCAGGCAAAACTACAAGTAAAAGACGATGCTTTATCACTGCAAGTTGACAATGGCTAAAATGGGAAATAATACATAAAAAAAAAGTTCACAAGCAGATCAGTTTTAGAGCATGCTATTGGTAAAGAGAGGATAGTGGTGATGTTGCTAAACCCAGGTTCCCAAATTTTTGCTCATGACTTAAGATTAAACATACTTGAAGTAGTAATAAATAAATTACTCTTGATTTGAAGCTTTGGATTCTGTGCTTTCAGACTTTTATTTCTAGCTATGAGGATTAGGATTTTTTTATTTGAATTGCAAGCTGCAAATCTCCGATGATAGCATAATGCCGAGAAACTAAGGCTTCAAGAAATATAATATCTCAGGGATTGTGATAAAATCACAAGAGTTGGCAGAGGTTTACATACAGTTGATTTTTCAGCCTCACTTCTCAGTTGATACAGTACCTACAGGAGCTGGTTGATGGCTTGACTTTCAATACCAGAGTTCTTCAGTGGGTTACTCCTGGTCAGTATGCCTTAAAACAAGGTCAGAATTCTGATCCATATTGGAAGATGGATGCAAAACCAAACCTAATCCCAGGAATTATAAACAAGTAGAAAGATTTTTAAAATACATTTATATATATGTATGTGTGTGTATATAAAAGTTCCAAAGTTAAAAGTATAAAATTTTATATGATTACTTTACTGAGTACTTGGCACCTAGTTTGGGGCAGTACTCTTGTGTTTAATATCAGCCTTTATCTCTGACCTTCTAGTTAGCTCGTGCCGTGGTGCATGAGCAAGAGGTTGTCAGAAGAAAAGCATTCTGCATACATTTTGCTGGAAGTCCATAACACTGAGATCAGCTGCATCTTGGATAAAGAGCCTCAGGACAAAATACTGACTTTTGCTCTCACTGAAGCAACAATTTCTTGTAAATTGCCCTTGCCTTCTGATATAATTTTCTTAAAAAAAAAAAAAAAAAGACCTGAAGGCAGCTAAAACTCCCCAAAGGAACTTTCATGCTGGTGTATAAAGTGATTTAGAAATCCAAAAAGTTTTGGTCTGTTGTGGCAATTCAGTAGAAAATAGGTTGCCATTTAAAGTGCCCCTGACATTTTTCCCTAAAATGTGTTATGTTCCTGGATAATAATAACAACCTTTTTGAGGTTAGACTGCTTTCCTTCACTTAGGAGATTAACCATTTTTCAAAGCAAAGAAGTTTTAGCTAAAAGTTTCTAAGGTTCCTAATACTGTATTCTGGCCTAGTCGATAACTGCAAATGATAAAAGGTTTTCTCTCAGCCTTTGTGTTCTCTGGCTGCATGAGAAACTGAACGAAGATATATGAGATGACACAGCAGGCTTTTTAATCCTTTAGAAATGATCGGCAAAGTCACCTCTTTACTTACAAAAAGTAAAATGTATAAAGTTGGAGTATATGGGTTTGTGTTTTTTTTAATAAGTGTCAATTCTTTTTGTAGTCTACTGTATTTTCACAGTTAGGGGTTGGGTGAAGGACAGTACTTTAACATACCGAGACATGTTTATGGCAAGTTCAAAAGTTTATGAAACAAAGGCGGTGGTAATTCCCGGAGAAGCTGGAAAATACAGAGCCTTTGAAAAGCTCCTGTGGGTTTTGCTTAGATCCCTGTCTGGAATTTGCTATGGTTAGAGTCAGAGGGATGTATGAAAAATAAATCTGAAATGCTACAGTGCACTGCATAACATGTTGTAGGCAAATTTATATAACAGAGCTCACTTTAAAGCTTTGAAGGCACTCTAAGCCTTTCTTTTGTGAAAATCTGAGATACCAAATGTGTGACTCAGAGTTTATATTCTACCTGATTTGAGGAAAAGTTAATTGACCGAAAATTGTAGCAGTATGAAAGCTCTATTTTTCACATCTTTTTACTGTTCTTGCAATCTGCAATTTTTGTTTTAAATGTGGTGTTACTCCTTAGACACCAACTCTTAACTGAACAATACTTCTGCTGTGAAGGTGAGCAATATCTCTGACAAAATATGTAGTAACTGTCTTGCAAAGGAAAATCTAGTGGACTTGATGCAAAGTTGGGTCCTCGTTAAATACTCTGCTCTGCTGGTCTCTTTTCAGTCGATAGTATAGATACAAGTCCCATAACCTGAAATGGAAGCCAACAGGGATTCACACCCCACTGTTCCCTATTCTCCTTAAATTTTCACCCAGGACACCAGCACATTTCTTATCAGTGACAAACATAACTGAGAAAATGGGAGACAACCTCCTTGTTGATTCCAGCTAAAAATTAAAAAAAAAGAAAAAAAAAATTAACCCAAATTAGCAGAAAGGTGGTTGTAGGCTGAGTTACCAGTTCCTCTGGGCATCCTCATTGCCTTTCAGAGTGAATCAGTCTGAATTAGGCTTCAGCCAGAGGGCTCTCCCAGGCCCCAGAGTAGAGTCCAGTTTCCAGGCTCCCACTGGTGATAAGTGCTTGAAGGTGTGATGCCCTATGGATATTTCTGGTCTTCCACCACTGGTTGGTGTCATGACCTGTGAGCTTCTGCTTTACCTTCCTTTGCTTTTGAAGGGTGGGAAAGGGTATCTTGGTGCAGCCTCAGCTGTATTTAATTTGCTAATGTTCATATAGTTTGTGGATATTCAAATAGTTAAGACGGCTTTCAGAAAACCAGCAGGGTTGGAGCTGGCAACAGCATGCAACAACACCTTATAAAGAAAGGAGAAAATATAAAAATGAAATCAATTATGCTAGAGGGTGAGCACTATATAATTAGGAATCTGCAGCTTTATTCTTGTCTCAAAAGCTGTAGAAAGCCATGACTACCGTCCTATTTCTGCATTCCCTCAGCTGTTGCTTATTTTCGTACCAAGACAACATGCTGGTTGACAGAATCTTGTTGATTTTCTTCCCCTGAACAAATACAAGACATACATGCAATCTTCCTTTTTTAGTGTTAGACTACCACCTTGCACAAACCACCTCTCCTCTCAGAAGAGGTGGTAATATTTCCATGGGCAAAATATGATTTCTGCCACTATTTTTACAATGCTTTGCACTAAATTCTGGGGGGAGACCACCCCATTCATTTTGGCTGTGAGACAAGGGATGACATGGGAGCCCAATGGCTGAGAATTAAAAAAATGTTTATATATGACCATTCCCTATCCATTGCAAGCAAAGACAACAATCACCAGTGACACACAAGGTTACTAAGGCTGAAATACTGGTGTTGCTTAACACTAGTTAGCTATGGCTTAACAATGTATCCATCTCCTTATTTTTTCTTACTCCCTAGACTATTTTCCTTCTGTGAAATAATATACTAAACCCCAAACTTCTCTGAATTTGAGAATAGAAACCCAAACCTTACCTATATCATGCTTTTGTTAAGCATGCTAACATGCAGTGGTGTGTGTACTTGTGCAACAAGTGAGAGGAAGTGGGATGGTTGTGCTGTGGACTGCTGAGGAGCAGGAGGGGATACAGCACATTGCCAGATATGTTGGGCTGGTGTGTGAGTCCACCAGCGGTCCTCTCTCTCTTTTGGGATGGCATCTGGAGTGCCTGCATCTTGTCAGCAACCACCATCTCACAGCATCTGCAATGCAGGGAGTAGAGCCAGAGACCCTTCACAGGGCAGTTCATTATGCTGGGTTTGGACTCCCAGATGTCATGCAACAGAGGTAAGACTTTCCCACATTTTACAGGCTATGAACTGACATAGCTTGCAGATCTGATCCTCGTTCACACACAGAAGATACAAAATCTATAGATTTTAATCACATCTACATGGAATTGAATGCTTCTGCCAATGCTATAATAGATGAGTTACCTTATAGACCCTCTCTAATAAGGACTCCTCAGAATAGATCTATGCACATATACGGACATGTAATAGCAAGTCCTGTGTTCTGCCTACACAAACAAAGAGCTGAATCATTAGCAAACATATTTCAGGAGAGATTTTCTATGGACTACAAGGCTGACCATTAGTGAAAAAGTGACTTACATCTATAATCTTGGTGAAAGGACCAGAGTGGCTATAAACTGAAATTTATGTCAATAGACAGTAATTTAAACTGGCTTCACTGCAGTATAATGATGCCTTTCCAACTGAAAAGAATGTGTTAAAAACATTTGAAGCTGATTATTGGTATGTATCTTGGGATTATTTCACTCAGCAGCAATAAAGATATGTAAGGAACAGGGTGTGCTTATATCTGCCAATCTGCTTTTGAGCTACACTTCAGTAAAAAGCATGATAAAAGTAAAAGAGAAGCAGTCATTCCTACTGCTAAGGATTTATTATTTAATTATTATTTATTTTGTTTTCTCAATCACTTTGCTTTAGTCATTTGGCTGGGAGGCAAACACGTTCCCTGTTGATTTATCTCCGCTCAGCCGGGGGTTTTCGGTTTGTTTCCTAATATGGTAGTGGCAGCAGATTTTGTCTGACTTCCAGAGGGCTCCTCTCAGCTTCTGGAATGCAGCAGGGAAAGAGTCCTGCAGAGGCCAACAAAGACAGTTGTAGAATTAAGACTAATAAGGACCAGAAAAATGGACTTCCCCACATGTGCTGAAATTCCTGCTTTCACTACTATCTAAATCACCACTTTTCTCTTACTTTATGGTAAGGCTATGAATTGTTTCCCATTACCCAGCTGACTGGTCTTTCTGGGTCACATCAGAAGGCTTGTTTTTCATAAAGTTTAGAAAATATCTATTTCATCACAATAAAGGTTTTTAATTTAGTGTATGGCTTGAGATCATGCTGTCACAGTATCTGTGGATTAATTATAGAACAGAGGAATAATATAGGAATTGAGAAAAACTTAGTATTTCCACTTCTATTTTGTTTTTCTTACCTATTTGATTCAAGGCTCAACATTTTAGTGTTCTTAAACATCTCCTGTCAGTAAACTGATTTTTATTTTATTCTTTTTTTCCTTTTAATAAAGTCTTCTTCAGGTAATAATCTTATCAAATCCACCAAATCTTGAAATGGCCTTTGCTGGTGACATACAAAAATCCAAAGGTTTAAATTCCTCTGCCAAGCAGGGTCTCTAAAAGGTTAATGTGGAGTTGGAAATTAATTTCATTCCAAATACAGAACGATAGTGTGCAGTGACATGACTTTGTGATAAGCATTTGTTAAAGCTAAATCCTCCCTAAGCCCTGCAATTCTTTTCCTTTGTGCTAATGGCAAGCTAACCAGAGACACTCCCTCTCTTTCTTTTTCTCTCCTGAGGGTATTAGGAAAGCAAGTTTATTGTTTGCTGAGTTTTTCCTTTTTTTTACTTAAAACCTCTGTTCTCCTTACCGCATTCTTTCTAACATTTGTGATCTTCATTTTTAACAGGGGAATACTTTGTCATTCTGTAATGGCAATCTTGCCTGTAATGGCAATCAGCCAGCAATGATATTAAATTTGTGAGTTTCAGAAAGAACTTCTTTCTTGACTTCGATTGTTTACAGACAAAATAAAAAAAAAAGGTCTATTGTCACCTAGGTACTGACTAATGCAGAAAAATATTCAATAGGAGTTTCCAGAAGAAAACTAAAGCCTGGGAGTCCAGGGGAATCATTTACTTCACATTCATACCAATGATTTTTAACAGGAGTTAGGGAAATGAATCTGTTTATAACTCCAGATACATAATACCTTTGAAAATCCTCTCTAATTTTGGTGAACATTGCTTGAAAGGGTATTGTTCTGCGAGCTTAGTTTCACTGAAATTATTTATATTCTCTGTTACACACAATAAATGCTACAGTGGTTTGGAAGCAGCGTCATCCACCTTTCCTTTACTGTGTTTTCAATCTCTTGATTCCAAATAAAAACACTTATCAGTTTCACTCCTCTGTCATCCTCTTTCTCCTCTCCTCATCTGATAACCACACTCTGGCTTGTCTTTTCAAATATTCCTCCTTTCAATTCTGAAGAGCCAAAGGGTTTCAGAGATTCATATGTGCTTTATGGATTCCTGGGTTATTTGATTTTATTACAGATCGTGATCCCTTGACTAGACTACATGAAGATCTTGTTCCCATGGAGTAGCACACAGAAATATGCTGAGTTGCCCAGATTCAATCTGGTTTGTCAGTGAAGCACAAGATCAGATTGCTTCACCACTTTTGTACCGAATTGGCTATCTGCTGTATAAATTTGTAGCAGGTATCCAAGCTGAAAACTATCATGTATGTTTGGATTTCTGACAGGTTGTGCCATGTTTGACTGCCTTTTAAGCTAAACTGGTGTACAGTCAGTGTTGAACCTGTCAGTCAAAAGTTCATGTGTACTATTAACTGACTGGGGCAATTTGGGTACATTGAGGCATGAGCTATTGGTTGTGTAATCAGAAATACTTCCATCTTTCATCTAATGGCACCATTTTTCAAGTTATCTGTCCTCCTGTCTTAGAGCAGGACTAATGTTCTCGGCAGCAAAGCGTTCTTAATGCAGATGCTGTTGGCCTTGAATGCTTGTTCTTTTCCATGAATGTTAACTGTTAAATAACTCCGGGTCTTGTTTTTTGTAATTTGTCTGGGGAAAAAAACAAGGTCAATCATTTGTTCTCCCAAGGACTTCAGGACTTCCAGGACTCTCCAGTGGCATAATCTCAATGTTACTCTTGTCGAAGTAAAAATTTTCCTTAAGTTTCAGGTCACTGCTTCTCATTATGTGTAATCAACAGGAATGCGAGCAGACATTCAGCCTCCCAGCCTTTCCTCTGCAAGTACTTGAGTTAAAAATCTGACCTTCAGGCTTTTAAAACTTGTGGGTTTTTTGGTGATAGTAAAAAACAGGTTTTCACTCAGCTGTCATTTTTGAAAAAAAGATGTAATTTAGCTGAACTCAGTTGAAACTCCTGGTAAATTTAGCCTACATTGTAACTTCTCATTCCAAGATAGAGATGAAGGTATTGTCCATCCCAGTAAAATCTACTTTTCATCTTCTTTTCCTTACTGTGGTTAAATTTAATCCAAAACAAAACCAGTCTTCCTAACAACATTGGGAAACATCATCTGGAATGGCCCTTTCCACTCCTGAGCAGATGCAGTTCTTGCCTTGCAGTTTCAAGAGTCTTCTCACCACCAGGAAGCACATCAGCCAGGCTTGTCCTTAGCCTTGGATGTGAGCAGGGAATAGGAAAAGGTTTCACATGGCCTCTGTGGTTAAATGGGCACAAAAAAACAACTGTATCATGGGATGCTTTAGGTTTCATGTATGGGATTGGTTTTGTGTGTTGAGATAGTAAAGAGTTTGATCCTCCAAGCCATACTAAAATTAGGTGCCACAAATAGCCTATATGAATTCCCAAAATACTTTCCAAAATCCTGTTTAACAACAGACACTGGATAAAAAGGAGAAGTCAGGAGAGAGGGAGAGAGAGCAAGCTGTTAAGTATTTTCTCCAAGTAATTCTGAATGCATGTTTTTGTAGGCTAGAAGCAAAACTACAGTCATGTATCTCCCTCCTTCCATTTACATTTTTTTCTTAAAGCTCAAATATAACAGAAAAATAATGAAAACAGAATGAGAACTAAGATTTATGTAAATGTAAACTTCTCAGGTATAAAAAGTATTATTTCAAATTGAAACTGAGAACTGGATGCTGATGGATTCCCTTTATACATGCAGCCACTCATAAATGAAATGTAGTTTGAAAGTCTTGATATGTTCTTGAAATAAATATCAACCTTGATAAAGCATAACTAGGGTTTTTTTCTCAGCAGTGAGGAGTTCACATCAGGCTGCTTTACTGGTAGTCACTGAGGTTGTAAGACTATTTTTTCTATTCCTTCCTGCAGCATTCCTGCAGTATTAGCTCTCAGTGCTATTTCTAGTTTAATCATCTGAATTAAAAAACCATTTCTCCTTCAAGTTGTCTGAGACTGAAAGCTTACCTGAATGAGAAAAGCAGTTTATAAAGTAGAAGCATTAGGTTTTTATTAAAAACATCAGAATTATTTTGCGGTATATTGGTTTGCATTTTTCTGATGAGTCATTTGTATGAGCAAAGGTAATTGGGTGTTTCCTGCCTTTTCTATCATATGTAAATAAAACACCCTGCATGCTTTGCTTTTCTATTTTTACTATCCTCTGCTTCTCTTCCCAGCTCACCTAACGTTATGTTGGATGTGAGGGTGTGGTCATGACTGAGTTTGCTGCATTTGAAGCAAATTCTCATGTGTAAAAAATATGATAGCTTGGTGTTTTTGATCTGAGGCAGCCCTTAAAACTCAGTTTGCCAGTTTTTGAGCGTGTTCCTTCTAAGTTTCTGTAGAAGATTACCCTTAAACTGGATATATTCGCTTTTGTCCATGTAAAGACCATCACAGTAGTGCCAGGCTGACGTGCAGTCAGGCTATAAAACCTTACTGTGGCAATGCTGACATGAAGAGTCAGTAACACAAAATGTATGTTCTTGCTAGAGTCAATTGCTAATACACTAGTTAGACCAGCTTTTGTTTTCAATAGACTTTCTCTGTGTTTCAGGGTTGAGTAATTCGAGTGAAAACTGCCACTCGCTCCAGTGTGGTTTTCTTTATTACCCAGTAATACTGGAATGCCTATCTGTCCTCAATGCAGTTTGAGATTAGGACTTGTTTTGCCTCACAGCTGTTGGATTTGGGGTTTTGGGCCTTTGTGGTAGGTGTGTTTTTGGGAGCAGGGAAGTAACCAGAAGAGGAGTATGTTTGTTACCAATGAGAACTTTATAAAAGAGGAAAAAATGTATCAACTGTGTTCAGAGGCCAGAAATGGACATAGAAGGTTACTCCCTACGGCACTAAGTTTCCATAACATTTGTCCTAAGTAAAGGTGTCTCAGTGCCATGGTAAAATACTCTTCTGGAATAGGTGTCATCTACACTTCTTTGTGGTTGGCATTACTTCCTTTCAGTCAGTTCTTTGTATTGGCACAACCTTTCATGACATGAAAAAAAATCCCTGTTTTGGTTTGGTTTTTTTGCTTTCTTCCAGTTATTTTTGGGTGTCTTTCCTTACCCTTTTCTCTGTGTGGCACAGTAATTTTCATTCCTAGCTATTTAAGCCTGGAAGCACAGAGAAATATTGTCATGCAAATAGAAATTCTTGACTAACCAAAGTTTTTTTTTAAATCCCCCTGAGTTTCTTTCATTCAGGTCCCTTAAAATCTTGATGTTCACATCACCACTCAGCAGCATCACCTGCTGGGATTCCTAAAGTTGATTCCTTTCCACCATAATCCAGGATGTAGGTAAATAGCTATATGCAGTAAATATCCACAGGAGCAGAGGGTCAAAGATGCTGATCATACAGGCAAGGAGAATGAAGGCACTTAATGAACCTGGACCTAGCACCAGCCTTCACTTCACTGAGTAGCTGAAAGGAGCACCAAAAATACAATGTTATTCTCAGCAGAGCAGACTGAGAACCTGTTTCACCTATCTTATAACATCATCTTGCTTTCTCAAGAGGTAAGAAATGTAGATTCGGATTCCATCAGCCAGAGAGCTCTGGAGAACATTTCCTAAATCAGCAGTAAGCACTTTAACCTCTTGGCTATCAGCAAAAGAGGGGTGGAAAGCAAAAGCCTGTGTTTAATTGCCTTATTTTCCAAAAGAAAATAGATAAACAAAAAACCCTTAAGCTGGCACAGCTGTAGGAAAACAGTGGAGACTTGAAAACATGAAGTGTAATCCTCTGCATCATACTTGACCCAGGCATATTGGGGCAGTTCTCCACCCAGGTGTCTACCCTGCCAAACCGGAGCCTTTGTCACCTGATCCTGCCCATTTGCTCACTTTTTCAGCCTGATTTTTGCATTGCAGCCTCCACTTGGCAGCATTTGCCTCAGTGAGGCAGGGCAGTTCTGTCCTTAAACCTGCTCAGGACTGGGAGGCTTCAAGGTGCTTACTAACAGTCCAGTGCAGTACATTATGTACCCATCTGCTGTTGTTTTCTGCTAAAACATCCCAAAAGGTCTGCTCTTTAACCTTGGGTTGTTTGAGGTGTTCTGTATTCTGTGCTTCTGCTTCTCTCTTCACTCTCCTACCTGTTGTTATTCTGCATTCCCTCCTCCCAGGTTCGCTTGAGGACAGTCTTTTGAATCTCTCTAAGCCTCTATGTATTATCATCTGGTATTTTCAGTGCCTCCAATTTAATAAATAAAAATTTCTTTTTTTTTTTTAAACTCTATATCATCAAAAGGCATTACCTAAATTCTAACTCAGCAGTCTGCTTGAATTTGCTGCCTGAGGTATTGCCAGTTTGCTTTGGTTTCAGTCTGGATTCGTGCACTGGAGAGTCTGCCTATATCAGCAGCCCAAATTAATACCTCCCCACCATTTGATATAAATGCCTCCTTCATCTTAGTTGCTATTGCTATCTTTCTATTTGTATACAAGCATTACATTACAATATGCTTTCTTTATTTCTTTATTTTTTACCTAAGGTTGCAGGTGCCCTTCTCCAGTATGTTAAAGTTTTAGTGTCATGCTGTCTCTCCCCTCCTAATTACATTCAAGCTTCATGAGCAGTTGGTTCCTTCCCATGTGGTGCAAATGCAGGGGAACAAGGTTTAGGGCTTTGATGCATGTAGTGTCCATGTAATAACACAAGGTGCTTGGTTGAGTTGCTTTGCTTTTCCATGAGTTTTTTGTGTTTACCCACACCCAAAACTCAGGGTGCATTTTCCTATTGGTGCAACCCCATTTGTTGCACCTTATAAAACTGTTTGTCCTGCCTCTGTGTAGCTGTGCTGAAACAAACCCCCTTGGATACAAGAGACAGATCTGCTGCCCTTACTCTGGCAGTAAACTTAATCATAAGCTCATAAGCACTAATTTGTGTTGTTTTAAAATTAGAGTTTTGGTTTCCTTTTTTTTTTTTTTTTTTTTTTTTTTTTTTTTTTTTTTTTTTTTTTTTTTCAATTTTCTACTACTTTCCCCATCTGGCGCTATTAACATTTGCTCTGTTCCAGTTGGAAGTGCTGTGGGTGGAATTGAAGACTCGAGAGTTGGCTGAATAGCCCTTAGGCCACTGTGAATGTTTCTGTTTCCTCTGTCAGCTCTACATATTCAGCAACCTCAGTTTGGGATTTTTGGATGAGGGAATCATTAGCTGTCTGTCTGTTTTACAGTACCTCCTTCTTCCCAAAGCTCCCTGGTTCTCTGAATTCTGCATTTCAATAGCAACTTGACATTCATCTAACTGCACACCAGTGCAGAGTTGTTACTTTGAGACTACTTTGCTACGCTCTCCATTTAACTCTTTCCATTATAGGCATTCCCCACTATAAAAGGATTCCTAAACGCCATTATTCATATGAGAATCTGTCTAATGTTATTGAATGTGAAATTACAAATGTTTTCATTTATAAATTACCCAGTCTTACAGCATCTTCTTTTGAAGATGCTGATGGAAATATGTAATCCAAAGTCATCTAACTTGTTACAGTATGACATATAATATGAGCATAAAAGGGCCTGATGGGAGTGTGCTTTATGTGTGTGTGTGCACTGTGCCTGGAGCAGTCCATCCATGGGGCACAGACAGGTATTACCAAGTGTAGTATGAGTCTTTTTAAGCTAAACTATTCACAGCTATCATGGCCATTCAGACCACCCATTTGGGCTGCTTGCAGTTTCTCAACTCCATTCACGGCCAGTACTCTACTGCACCCAGGCACACAACTCAGTCCTCAGCCCCTTTGTAAAAGTGATTTTAAAATGTGTTTTGCTGGAGTCAGAACTGGCATAGATTCTGCATAGAAACCTACAGTAAAATACTTTTTGCTACCCACCTCTCCCTTGTATTGATCAAGTACTAGCTACAGCTAAAAACCTGGCCCATAACATCAAGTAATCTGCAGCCCGGTGGGGGTATGGAAACTACGATGAGAGTAGCTTAATATCAACATTAACTGAGAATTAGACAAGGCAAATAAGCCTTTTTTTTTAAAAAAAAAAAAAAAACAACAACAACAACAAAAAAAAAACCAACCCAACACTACTGGTTTTAAGGAAATCTGTTAAGAAAAAAAACTCACGAACCATACATTTTATGCCACAAGAATTGTTTCTAATGAGAGTGTTTTCCAATATTTCTCTTGAGACATTAGCTGCTCCATAAAAATAATGTCCCAACTTTAATTTGCTCATTTGTGGAGGAAGGTAGAAGGTCCAAGAGCTTGTGTCAATGAATATAAACTATAACTGCTATGCAGTCTAGAAGGTACTCTAGCACCTGTACTACTTCTTAGTCATTCTACCATATATTGTTTCTTCCCCAGATTGTTTCTTTCCCCCTCCGGCTTTTCTTTCTGTTTGAAGCTTTCCATTCATCTGAAAAATACTAGTTTAGACAATCCAGGCACAATATCACTCTAAACTCATTATTTCAGAGACTTCAATTAACCTCTCTCATCCAGGCATGAATAAACAGGAAAAAAAAGTCAGGAGAAATTATCCATGGCCTGGATGCCACAGGCAACGTGTGAATCATCCCTCTCTCTCAGAAGGAAGGCTTTATATACCCACAGAGGAAGCATGTCCCATGATTCTTGGGGAAAATCAGAAAATCTATCGGAACTCCTATGGAAGTGGTTCCTGTTTTGCTTTGCTCTTGGAGCCCTGCTGCTTTCCATAGCGCAGCCCAGGCATATGCTGCTGTTACTCTCCAAAGGTAGAAGCATGCAGGTACTGCTGATGCTGTCAGACTCCATCCCCGGCACAGTCTCTATAGAAAATAAAATAGTTTGCTGTATTAAATGGCTCCTGCTGCTCATCAAGAAGGCTTCATCTGAAGCCTATTTATACCGAATAGGAACAGGGTCCGGTATTGAATCCAGCCCTGCTCCAGCTCTGGTCTGAGGCCCTGGCTTGGTCTTTTCTCAGCTGATTATGGCTCTTTAGCACGGAACTAACGATCCACCCTGCAAGTTCTTTGTCCTAACTGCATTTTCACAACTATTTGTAAAGCTGTTTCCAGACCTGATTTTCTTTACTTCTTGGATCAATTTCCAAGCTCTTCAGGAATTCATTCTGCTTCCTAGAATAGCAACTCTACTGTCTGCTGACACCTTTGCTCTAAATGTCAGTGATGTGTGCTTTGGCATGGGTTGGGCCTAAATTTTCTTTTGATGGGGAAAAAGACATGCTAATGAGCAGCCAGTTATCTTGAATATTTTGAAGACAAAAATACAGTTCAAGGCAATTCTGGCATCATATTTCTTCTCTGTTTCTACATTTTAGTTGAGAACATCTCATTACAGTGTTTTGTAATATGAAACTCTTCAGCTGTATCTAGGACGAGTTTTTTCTGGCTCATTTTTTTTTTCCTGTTAATCATGTTAGGCTTATTCAAGACTTGTAGAGGGTTTTCTATGATCCCACTGCATAGAGCTGCATGGCATTTGATTCTTTAAACCATTAAACTCCACACACACACACAGTCTTGGGACTGTATTTGCACACCCAATCAGTTCCAATGTTATCCCTGTATGGTTTTTCAAATTTATCATCTTCTAGGTGCTTTCTTTTCATATTTTGATTAGATTATAGAAGCCTTGCAATTATTTTTAAAAAGATGGGCCCTGTCCTTCTGTTTGGATTCAGAATAAACCACTGTATTAAATTCATCCCAAGCCAAGTACATTGTTGATACTTTTTTGATGAAGATCCATACAAATGGAAATTTTTGTGCTGAATTCTCTCCTACCTATGTAGAAAATTATTTTTAATTGATTATTGATCCGTATACCAAATTTTTTGTCTTAAAACCACTGAGAAGCAATCATTCTCAAGTTCCACCATTTCCTAACATATTGTTATTTGCCACGATTTTCTTCTTTTGAGTTGTAGCAATTTTTTTCCATTGTAAAGTTTGCTTTTGTAAAATCTCTAACAAGTCCATCTTGTTTACACTTTGTCTGCAACTAGTCATTATTATAAGAGGGTTCCAACTGTGAGTGTATATGTATATATTCCTCATGGTCCAAATGACTCCACAAGTCTTGATACAACATACCATTTCAATTACCTTTTAAATAATGTATTGGCATCTGACTGCAAATTTTGGAAAAACAAAATGTGTCAGCTGGTTCCCCAGTGCTTTAAAAGCTGTTCAACTAGCCTCCATTGAGATATTACTGTAAAATCTACAATGCACAATTAGTTACGAATTTTGCATCTTTTTAACACTCATGGGTAGACCGTTAATGAGGGAATAAATAGCACAATTTTATTTAATTCTACACACTGGTTAAAATGAATTACTAAGCAAAGGACACACAGCCATTCTATCCCCTTTGGCACAGGGACATCTGGATGCAACATCCTTTCTTCCAGATAGAGGTGGGGGGTATCCATCTACAGATATTTGTGGATGTAATGTGGTTCTAAATCCTTGTTTACTTGAAAAGAATAAAACTGTTTGAAAAAACAGTAATGGTCATTCATGGAGAGAAAGTAGTATTTTGGCATACAATTTATTTGACTAAAGATAGATATTTACTGTGGAGTAAGATAACTATCCAGAGTACATAAAGAGATGGTTATTTATTTTCATTATTTTCATGTCATCATCTACAGATGTAGACATTCCTACATGGTCAGAAGAATTCTGCCCTTTATGCCCAGGCTAGGCACTTAACAGACAATTTTTCATTGCAGGGCTGTAATATCAGTTCTGTCATCCTTACTAGTCTCAGTTATTCAGTGAGACTATTTACATATTAAAGTATTACTCAGCATGAGTAATGGTGTCAGCACAGAGGTTATACTGCAAGTAGAGATGAGAGATGTTTCCATTAGCACTAAACCTCATCTCACAAAAATCACTGGAGACTGACACTTCCCAGAGGTTCTTTTGATTAGCATCCCTTCTTCCAATAATTGACTCCAAGCAGTTCAGCTTCTGTTATTTGATGGAAGACAATTATTCAGAGGTTTATTCATAAAGTCACAAGAAAGTCCGTACTTTCTTGTATCAGGTATCAGGTTTTCTGTATAGAGTGCAAGCAAATACTTTACTAGGGAGTTGAGGAAGTTAATTCCATGAAATATGGGAGACTGTAACTGAAGATAATACAGTGGTAGAGGGTCTTATATGTGGGACACAGAAGAATGAGGAGAGGGGAAAATTAGGCAAGACCAGGATACTTCAAAAAATAGCAAGAGGATAAACAATCTAATAGCCCATCCACGTACTTGAGCTGGACACTCTGTTATGATTTTAAATGGGATGAGTAAACTTATTTAATACTTTCTTCTGAAACAAGAGAAGAAGGAACATGGTTTCAGTTAGGTGATACCCAATTTGTATTTGAATTAGCATGACAATTTTACCCTCAGATGAAAAAATATTAAAATATTTTATCATGTGCTCCATTTATCATGTGCTCCATCAACTGCCACTTACAGTTCTGCACTACAGTGATACCATTTGAATCTTTCCTGCTAAGCAACTGGCATTTGACTGAGCCTAACTCAAATCCGCAGAGTGACAAACAGAAGAAACTGATCAGGACATGAAAAAGAAACCACAGAAACCTATCTATCTGGGTCTTGTCCCATGGTCATGAGTTCTCTGGGGTCAGGTTTTGCTCTAGTACCATCATGAAGACAGGAACTATAGAAATTCAATAGAAGCGTATCATTTAAAGTAAACATACATGTAGATGTACAAGCACTCATATATACTGATTTCTAGATTAAAATATTTTTCTCCAAAATATGGATTGTTTATCGAGATAGGAATATTTCTGCATTGCTTTATAAATCATTATTGTACAGTTCCTAATGGACATATGAATGATCATCAAATCAGTGTATATTGTCTGTGCACAGGCACAGATCAGTTAAGGATTGGTTTATATTGCCTGCATTTATTTTAGTAGAATTATTCCATTCTAATCCCCTTCATAATAATGTCTTACTGTACTGTTTAGCCTTCTAGCTCATTGTAGTTACTTAAATTATATTTTGACAGCATCTTAGCTCATTTTCATATCTTAACATTCTACCACTTACTCCTTGACTACTGAACTATCTTAATATGTATTACCTACACCTAAACCATCCTTTTCATGTTAACACAATTTTGCATTCTGCATGGAGCCTCAGCAAAAGTGATAAGCTTTTCTCAAGTATCAAGTAATGTTGAAGGAGTCCAGAGTTGCCCGTTTTTCGATCTTCAAAACCGTGTGTGTAGTGATGTTGAACTCAGTATTAGAAAAAAAATAGACCTCTGTTGGCTTTTTGCTAGCATTTTGCTCTTCACATGATACTCCTTAATTCATTGTGCAGCCACACGGAACTCTTACAATCCCGTTTTGCCTCCAGCATAAACCTACCCAGATTTAATTTCTGTTTGAACTTGAGTCTTTTCAGGGGGAAGGAGTCTTAACCCTCTGTTACAGAGAGTTCACCACAGACACTGAGAAGCTATTCCAGCTGTCTCAGTCTTACTGCTAAAATATATGCCTATTTCTAAGTTAGAATTTGTCTAGTTTCTTTTCACGACCATTGGATCTTATTTACCCTTGTCTGCTACCTTCATTGAGGAGTCCACTACCAAAATTATGCTCCTTTTAGAGGATGAAGTCACTCCAGTAACTTAACTGTCCCAAACATCTGGGTCTTCCATAGAAAGGCATATTTTTACTATAGAAGAGTGCATTTACTCTTCTAAACATTAATTTCATTGCACAAAATTTCAGAGTCACAAAACATGGGTTGCTCGTAGTAAGTATTTGTCAGTGATTTGTCATTCTTCTGTAGCCCTAGCCTTTTCTCAGGAGGGAAAGGAGAAGCCCTCTGATAGTTTGCATTCAGGCTCTTCATGCTGCAGGTGAACTTGTGGTTGGCAGGCACTTTACACAGCCTTTGCCAGCTCACTCGGGGGAAGGCTTGCCTTGATCTGCAGCACAGTCTTAAGCCAAAGAGGTACCTACCCGAATTCTGCTGACAGTACCAAACAAGTTGTTTAAAAAGATGAGCTTGAGACCTTTCAAATGGTGCTTTGTAGTAATCCTAAGCAGAAAAATAACTGAGCTCAGGGAAGGTACTGCTAATTAACACCACCATGGAAGAATGCTGGTTCATTCCCTAAACAGCCACATGGCTCTTGTAACAGATTAAGGACTGACAGCACTATTCTTTAAAGCAGGCAAAATTTCCATCAAAATTATAATCACCAAGATAATTCACCACTGTAATGTCGATGAAAGTTTTGCTTGCACAAGAAATACCTGATCAGGTACCAAATGAGTTCTGTTACTTTGCCACCAGAAGTCATTCAAAATAACGGTGGGAATTCAATAGCGAGTGGCAAACCCCATTTGTAAATTATACTGATACCATGACCTCCACCTTACTCTGGCTGCACGCAGCTCTAAGGTAGAGGACTGGTGTTTAAGGGGCAGAGTCCCTTCCTACACGGCCCCCATGGATCCTGCGCTGTGTCACAGCTCACAGGGAGGTCAGAGGATGGGAAAACCACGGTGCAGCACCTGCCCAAGGAGCAATGGGAATAGTTGCCAGAAGGTTGCAGAGCATCCAGACAGCCCAGCCCTGTGCCCGCTGTGTGTGCATTTGGCAGCACTCACCAGTCTTTGGAAAACCACCCCACAACCCATTGCTAAGAAATGCTTGCAGTACATAAGTAATGTTAAAGTAAAAACGTTTCCAGGATGGTTAATGAGCTATGGAACAAAATTAAATGGAATTTACCTCTCCTTTTGCCATGATAAGAAGATAATGTAATAAATATTTTGTACCTTTTCCCATCAGGAATGTGTCACAATCATACAGGACTTTTTCTGTAGTAGAAATTAAGACTTTGTTTAAATACAGGCTTTAAGGGTTTGCTTTTTTTTTTAATCTACTCTTACATATGTAGGATTAAAATTTGTAGAAAACACATATAACTATCCTTCTTAGCTCTACTTCTTCTCTTGAATGCTTAGATCCCTATGTGAAGATCCATCTGATGCAGAATGGTAAGAGGCTGAAGAAGAAAAAGACTACAATTAAAAAGAACACTCTGAATCCCTACTACAACGAGTCTTTCAGCTTTGAAGTACCCTTCGAACAAATTCAGGTAATGTCAAACAGTGCTTTGTCTTCCCTCTCCATTCCATTTCTCAGCCCTTATAAATATTTAACAGGAATCTTGTTAATTATCACGTGTGCATGCCTTCATTAGCACCTAGGTGCCAGTCCTGTGCTGAGTGTGACTGCTTCAAGAGGAAAATGATAAAATGCAAAGTACTTATGAAGTTTTGATTCATCAGTGAGAAATGGATAACTGACATTTTCTGTCAAAAAAATGGATTTTGGAAAAAAAAATCCACAGGAAGATAGAGAAGCAATGTGCCAGCAAAACCGTACAGGGATAAAAGAAAAGGCATATATAGCATTTTTCCCCAAATTTTTTGAAATAATAAATTGGCATCATCTGTTAAAATATGTTCCTTATGTATTTATTGGCCCTGTTCTTTGAAAGCACTGCAGCATCCCTCTTAAGTAAAACACCTAATTCATCCACAACTTTTTTTTCAGTTATTCACTACACTATGACAACTTTTTCAGTGATCCCTATGTCCCTTGGAATAAGGCATTTGAGAATCTCAGGTGTCAGTACTGCTCTCTTGGCACCTCAGGAGAGCTCCAGCCTTTGTCCAGAGCCTAAAATTAAGGGTCTCAGAAATCAGCACAGTGAGCTGGAAGTCACCTACATTAACAGTGGGAAATACCAGGACAAGGCACTGTGTAATTTTTTTAAGGGACTGTGACCTGCCTTTCGGCTACTGGGAGGCAAATAATCTCTCATAAGGGAAGTTTAACTTCTTTTGATGTTAACTAATCTTTTATCACAAGAGAGAAGCTCTTCTTAACCATCTCAGGAGGCATGTGAGAAAAGAACTTCCCACCCACCCATGGAGCCCCAGAACCATGGAAATGTTAAGCAATACAACAGCTTTTCTGGGTGGAGCTGAGTGGGGAAAATGTCCTTTCAAGGGCCTCCCAGTTCGAATGACCATAATTAAAATAATCTGGTAATACATCCTTTTGTGGCTTGTAAGAGGGGGTTAGTTATGGGTTAGGTGCCAAAAGTTTAAATGGGTTTAAATGGCTTGGACAAAACTGGGAGCCCTCTCTAGATTAGATGAGAGCATGGCATGGGTTTTCACACTCTGTATCTTGGATTTTGATAGTAACTGGACTGGAGAGAAGCCCAGGAGCCAAGACCCACATTTCAAGTAAAACTGAGTGCTTGCATTTTATTGACTTGGTACTGACAAACATAATAAAATTAGACAAGGTGAGGCAGTAGGAACAGTGAGTTGGATGCATGACTAGTCCGTTTACAGTTTCTTCATGTCCTTCAGCATGTACAGGTGTCTGTGGACTCTAGGAATCAAAAAGTGAGAAATTCAGTGGGACCTAATTTCCCTTGATTTTAATGGAAGTTGGTCTATGTGCTTGTGAAAGACCTCATAACAAGCATCAAAGGCCCAGAGGCAAAAACAAAAAAAGATTAATCAAATCAAGTCTCTTCAACGATTTAGGCAATGAATATTTTCATTTCCAAATAGGGGCAGGATTGAGGAACTGGAATAGGCACCTCCAAATAACCAGATAAGAGCTTTGGCATGGTTAGAGCCATTCTGTAGGTACTTGACTGTTTTGCCTTCTAATCCTAAGTCATTTTTGTAAGGTGGATATAGGTCCTTTAAAAGTATTGTGGTTTAGATGTTTAAATTTTTGTCTTTTTTTATTTATAATTTTATTAGAATTACTCTATAGCTACCTACTTGAGTATATAGCCCCAATTTTAATTCTGCAATTATAGACTTTGGTCATATGCCAATGTATTTTGGAGTAAGTTATAAAAGACTATATTTAGAGGTTATTTCATTATGGATACCAAAGTGATTTCATCATTAGGAAAACACTTTTTAAATTATATTTAGACTTAATATGGTAAGGATCACTGGAGCTTTGGGGTAATTCAAGTAAAAGTCATTATGCAAACTTTCACAGTCAAATAAAAATTAATGATTATACAAGTTTATTGATTGTTGGAAAACAAAGAGAAAGGAGGTCATGAAGAGAAAGCAGCTCAGTAGCAGTATATATATATATATATATATATATATATATATAATTTTAAATGAGCCAAATATTAACATTTTCAACAATTTAGTAGTGACTATGGCTTCTGGCTCTTAAGAGAACAAAAGTGATATCTTTAAGGGTAATGGGAGAACACTACTGGGAAGTCAAATCCTGTTGCTACAGGCAGACTAGGCACGTGTTTTGCCACAGCAAAACAGAGTGCCTCTGCAGGCAGCAGTATCTCCAGGTCGTTTCAGTCCAAAGGGCTTAATCACACTGGGAAACTGCTAATCCAAGAGTTTATTAAGAGAAGCAGTGCTTTCTACTAGCACCTCTTGGGTTTTGCAGTGCAGCTGCTCCTTTAATATGTGGTACAAAGGCATAGAGATGCTCACGTTTCTCTGTAGGTTTAGGCCAGAGACCACGAGGTGAGAATCATCTCAGAGTTAATCATCTGAGCTAGCTGTTCTTGCATTTTTATAGAGCAAGGAAAAGGGTCTTTCATTTACAGTGCTCATTTTTGTCTAACAATTAACACTAAAAACAAAAATCCAACAGTAACTAGCCCCCAAGCTTCTAGGCACAGCAGGCAAGCATTTTTTGTACTGTAAATAAATAGTCTCATGCTTACTTTTTATACCTGTGATTGTACCATGCATCTAAAACATAAGTGTTCATTTGGGGAGGTACCATTAAAAGTGTATTGCAAACAGCAACACTGAAACATGATTTTGGCATCTAGAAATACTCGCTTCAGGATACTGCCTTTTATCCTGAGTGCTCTGGGGAGAGTCTTGAGTTTGATGTACACTTTTGTCACCAGCAACTATATAAATACTTTAGTGCCTGTTGGAATCATCTCTTTCTCTGGCTCAGTGATTTGTACAATCCTGTAAGGGAATGGACTTTATAATATAAACCTCATGAGCCTGGTCTTGCTACTTTTAAAAGAAAATCCTATTACAAGCACTGAAATTAATCATTCTAGTAAGAAGTCCAGATTGTAGATATATTTAAAGCTTTAAATTAAAAAAAAAAAATTGATTCTTGAGAATAAAATATTTTTCTAGAAGAAATGTTTTTCAGGGCTTTTCTTCCTCCTATTCAGGAAGCTCACACTGTAATAAAAAATCAGGAAAAGAACTGTATGTTCATCTTTAAAAATAAAGCTCTGTAAGGAGAAGTGTTTACAATTTGGTAAAATCAGCCCAAGGCTGTGAACATCTTAGGTGCTGTTGGGGAAGAACACCACTCCACTGAAGGAATAGCTGTATATGCTCTTTTGACAACTATTACGGACCTGAAGGAGAGAAATGTGTGCATGTGCACACAAATGCATACCCAAAGCTTGGCTTGAACATGTCCCAGTGTGCCCCAGTCTAAATGAATGGAAAATTGTCTGTGAGCTGTGACAGATGGGCTCGCACAAACTGTGTGGGACTAGTGTAACTCTGTTTGCCAGAGGTCACCATTCCTGCAGAAGTAGCACTGCAACATCAGTTCAGTCATAGGCACTGCCAGTATGTCAGAGCGCCAAGACAGTGGGGTTTATATTTCTGTTCCAAATTCCCTGAGCAAGCAGCCTGTTTTCTAGGCTTCTTTATAAATATACAGAATATACACAGTATACACACGTACTTACACGTGTGCACATGCATGCACACACACGCACAGATGAATACGTGTGTTTGTGTGTGTATGTGTTTAGTAACCATAAGGGCTGTCTTCTGAATTTATCTGCAAACACCTGACTAGCATGCTGGATGGACGAGTAAGAGCTGTTTAGAAGCAGAAAGGCAACAAAGAAAATGGTGCACAACATTGCAAATATCAATTTGGGATAGAGCCATTTCTGAGCTTTAGCTGTTAATTTATTTGCATAAATAATAATGATGTGTTAAATTGCACAACTTTTGAAGTACCTTACCTGTAAGTTGTTAATCTGTTAAAGGAAAAACAATCAACCCCAATTTCCATATGAAGCTCTTTGATGCAATGGGGTGAGTTACAAGTTAACAGGGAGGTTGTAAACTTAATTTGATTTGGAAGACTTACAAAGACAAAAGTTTGAATTTGCTTCTCACTAAGGAAATCTGCTCCGGCTGTCACACGCCCCCTTCATGGCTTCTCCACTGCAGTTGTGTCTCCCCACATTCATGTCTGCCCACCTTCTCCTTAATAGGTCATGCTCACTGCTCTTTCTCTGTCTCATTGTAGAAAGTGCAAATTGTTGTGACTGTTTTGGACTATGACAAGATTGGCAAGAACGATGCCATCGGGAAAGTCTTTGTGGGCTACAACAGCACTGGAGCGGAGCTGCGGCATTGGTCAGACATGCTGGCTAACCCCCGACGGCCCATTGCACAGTGGCACACCTTACAGCCCGAGGAGGAGGTAGATGCCATGCTGGCAGTCAAGAAGTAAATTAAATTAAATTAAATTGTGAAGAAGAAAAAGAAGAAGAAGCCTTTCTGCATTTGCCCACATAGTGCTCTTTAGCCAGTATCTGTAAATACCTCAGTAATATGGGTCCTTTAATTTCCAACCATGTGTTCCTGACACAGATCAGTTGTACTTTTAAATTCCCGTTTTAATTTGCACAAATTTAAATGTAGAAAGCCTTTTAAAGGCGCTTCATTTCACCACTGCCCCCCCGATCTACTCTTCTTTTAAGCAATATGATGTGTAGATAGAGCATGACAGAAATTATTTATTGTATCACACAGTTGTATATATACACCAGTATGCTGAGAATTTATTTCTAGTTTGTGTATTTGTATGTTGTAAGCGTTTCCTAATCTGTGTATATCTAGATGTTTTTAATAAGATGTTCTATTTTAAATTATGTAAATTGACTGAGATATAGGAGAGCTGATAATATATTATAGGGTAACTATTGTATCGTCTGCATTCCAGAAAAAAAAAAAATCCAACTTGTAAGGCACTAGTAGTGTTACACTGACATCTTAAAGGACAACTTAAATCTGAGCTTTCAACTGGACCATCCTAATAACACGCTTCACATCCACAGTGAATCTTGGAGGGGCAAATCCAACTGGGTAGACATCTTTCACAGGCAATTTAGCATGATCTGAGCAGTTCCATGGCTGACCTCAAGGAGCTGTAGCCAGAAGCCAGGATACAATTTTTTTGTATATATTCCAAAGCAAACACATAACAGACTGGAATGACTTTAGATTGAAAGTTGAGGAAGCAGTTCCATCGGAGGCAACAATTTCATCTAACATACAAAGAAAGACCATTGCAGAGATTGTGCAGGGAGGGGGAGGAGGGAGATGCAGCAGTAACAAAATGCTGCCATGAAAACAAGAGTAGCTCTCCATTATCACCTTTATACAAAATTTGCATACTGTGAATTCCATCCACGATTTCACATTATAATGAGTTTGCACATTAGAATTTGTAACAAAATATTTTATTATACTAACTCAGATTAGAAGGAATGCAGAATATTTTTTAGACACAGCCGTGTGAGTTTATTATACAAAATAGTTTCATGGTAAACAGACAGTATTGTAATCCCATCAGAAGATGACAAAATTTAGCCATAGTTCTAAATGCACTTCAAAGTAAGCCAAAAGAGAACAGCTAGTGACCTTTTATATACTATTTATACTTAAGTTTTAATTTGTCCTTTAAAAAAAAAAAGTGAAAACAAAGAACAAGTTCTAGAAAACTGAAGCAACCTCTTCTGTATACTAGATGCTCGTTTCAGGAGGAGTTTTTAAATGTTTTAAATGTTATTATGTAGTAAATGGCACTATTATGAAGCTATTAGTCATTCCATAAGAGTCTTGAAAGACTGCTCTGTGTATCACTGTGACTGCCGTGTGTGCTTAGAAATGTAGTTTTCTCAGTGGATAGCAATCAATTTATTCCGTAGTGATATTGTAATAATACTGCCATTCCCTTCTACTGCACTGCCGAAGGAACGCGTAGCACAAGCAGTTCTAGTTATTATGGACCAATTTAGAACTGGAGAGCTATGCGGGGGACAAGGATGCTATAGTGACTGGGTTGACCACGCAGCATTTTGTCAAGCCCTGTGCAATACTCTACATTTCAGCTGCCCTCAACCCCTGCTGCTTTATGTAGACAGTCATCTTACAGCTACCCAGCATGTCATCTCTGCTCGTACCATCTCATCAAGTCATTTAGGGCATCACTTCTATCTCATGTACTGTCCTTTGAGGCCCCCTCGCTTATCTTTCCAAGCTGTGAATATATTTATAACGCTTTGAAGAGTTCATTATTTTCAGCAATGCAAACTACCCCAGAAATGTGGAAATGCTATTGCTTTTGGAGAGAGGCAGGAGAATTAACCATTAATGTTTTTATCAATCTGTTGCATCTAACAGAAACTACTGAAAAAACAAAGATGAATGTAATCAGAGAACTGTGCACTGAAAACTGAATTCACAGCCTCCCTCAAGGTTCTGCTTCTGGGAGAGGTGTGACAGCCTGAGAGGTCAGTGCAGTGATGGCCAAGCAACGCAGTTTTTCAGTACTTTGAGGGTAAAAGCAGCAGCAGCAAAGATGTGGGAGGAGAAAAAAAGCCTGGATCTCTTCCCACCTCCAAAAGTGAGAATAGCAAGATGCATTTTCTTTCTTTTTTTACATGAAACACAGAAAAAACACAAGCGAGACATTTTCTGATAGAAACAGGCACATACATGCAAAGCATCAAGCTGGAATATTTTAAAATCTTATCCTTAAGGACCAAACCCCACCAAAGAGAAAAAGTAGACAG
The DNA here is from genome assembly GCF_003031625.1 of Empidonax traillii. Classification (NCBI taxonomy): domain Eukaryota; kingdom Metazoa; phylum Chordata; class Aves; order Passeriformes; family Tyrannidae; genus Empidonax; species Empidonax traillii. The sequence goes on along the minus strand of NW_020955670.1, from coordinate 411,735 downwards.
TCAGCTTTCCAGCCTACGAGCTTCATGGTCTCCAGCTTTCAGTTGTTCATTCAGGATAGCTGCAAGTTCAACATGCCAGGACTGACTCATTGTGTTAAGGTATTCTTAATGCTTTCTCTTCCTACACTGCCAGACTGAATGTCACCCTAGAACTGGTTAGTAAGGTACAATGATTCTCAGAGACTGAACCTGCCATGTGACCAAGATGACATTTTCATCCTCAAAGAAGCCACATGTACCTTTCTGACAAAGCTGTGTGAAGTATTAGAATCTGATGCTGTAGAAAGATCCTAGTTGCCTTTGTGTATATTTACTGCCTGCTTGAGTGTTTCTCTGTGTGGGTTTTCTCTGTATCTTGTAGAAATGTTTGGGGTGTTTTATCCTGCCATATCGCTCGTGGCCCGCGAGCTGACAACTTTAGCCGTATTTTACCTTCATTTTTGATGAGGTGGTTTATATTTTGTTTCACTTTGTGTAGTGACTTCCCACAGTAGAGTTTTCCAATTGTCGTTAAAATAACATACATATTACACAGATATTCAATAAAAATGTTTTATTTCCTGTTGATGTTCTGGCATTTCTCTTTTGATCTAAAACTTTGAAAAGACATTTCACTCCAAGACTTTCACACAATATCATACCCTTTGAAGTATCGCAAGTGAAATAGCACAGCGCTTTCTGAGGGGCTGTGAAAAGCTGCTTTCATCAGTAAGATGGTCACAGCCAGCAGCACTCCAGCAGATGAATTCTTCACCTCTATTGCAGATGGAGGACTATTACCTTGTTTACCCAAGATTATTTGCCTCCAAACCCATCATTCTCTATCCAAACATGAACTAGTTTCTGTACCACAAGAAAAACTGCCAAGTAGTTACCTACACATCACTTTTCTTCCAGGAAGTTGTGTTAGAGCTGTGGTTGAAGTTTTCGTTTGGAGAGAGATGGTATATTTTAACCTACATCCAAGCGTTACTTCTAAGCTGACCGTAAAATCAAGCCTCTTAAAGACTAAAGATCATTAAATAAAACCTTAAACTGGGGAGGAGGGGCAGCGGGGAGGTGTTGCAGGCAGTGAATAGAGAGGGACTTACTACAGCAGCATATAGTGATAGGACAAGGGGGCATTGTATTTAAACTGAAGGACAGTAGGTTTAGATTAGATATTAGGAAGCAATTCTTTATTGTGAGGGTGGTGAACAGGTTGCCCAGAGACCCTGTGGATGCCTCATCCCTGAAAGTGTTCAAGGCCGGGTTGGATGGGCCCTGGGCAACCTGATCTAGTGGAAGGTGTCTCTGCTCACAGTGGGCCTGGTGACGTGAAGAGCAGTTAGTCCTCCAAAACTGTGAATGAGTGATGTTCTGTGGCTTTACAGAACTGCTGGGGGTTGATTGTAAGATCCCAGGTTTGAGCTACAAGCTCATCGAAGAGATTTTACTTTCAAAAAGCACAAGGCTCTAAAAGTCTGCTCGCCAGATCTATTAAAAGAGCCTTCAGTTCTTTTAATAGCATGAAAGAGCACACAGGAGAAGACACTGCACACGTTTCTCAGGAGGTCAAATAACACACTTTTCTGACAAACTTTGGAAAATAAGGGAACTTGGAAAAAGTTTAAAGGGCAACATTCAACCAAAATAAAGCATTCCACAAAGTATTGACTTAGCACATGCTAACACATACCACTTGGCAAAATCCAATGCATCCAGCTTTAAATTACCCAGAATATTAAGAGAGGAGATTAGGAGAAGAAGTAAAGAGAGAGAGAGAGAAAAGGAGATAATTATAGCTACCACCCCAGTTCCCCATAGATCCAGCGTAGGTACCAGGAGTCCAGGAGGTGTCAGGGTCACACCCACAGACTGGCTGCAAGGTGCTGGTTTTATCTGCTTTGGTCCCCTGTGGCTACTCCCCCCACCCCAGGTGGTACTTTGGTGTTCCAGCCGATCCGGGACTGGGCTGGGGCTCCAGGTAGTGGGGTGTGGGCAGTGCTCCTGGTGTCCAGTGACTGATGGCTGTGCCAGGGCTGCTCTGGGGGGCTCCAAGGGGCTGGATTGGGGCTGGGCACCACCTCACCTTTGTGAAATTTGACCTGGCCCTTCACCCCACACACACGCACTCGAGTTGGTCTGAGCTCATAATTAATATAATAATCCAGTGTGTCACCATGACGCCTGCTTGCTCTGCAGGGGCTGAGGTAACACTCCCGTGATGCACAGTCATTCCTCACAGATACAGGCAGGTACCACATTATGGAGGTATGAGATGCTTCTGATCCCTTCTTCATGAACTAAGCTGTTGCATGATCAGACCAAGCACACACTGCCCTAAGAGGAGCAATTTGCTTAAGAGCAGACCCAAATCTATCAAAGGCAATCAATAAAAATATATTGAGACAGTTCTGTATGCACCAACATTTTTTGCAGATCTTGAGAATACCAAAGAGACACCTTTGTCAGCCAAAAACAGTTCTTTCAACAGAGTAATCAGTTGAAGTCAGTCATTACAACTAATGTAAGGAAAAATGCTAAAAATGCTTCATATAATAGCTGTTACTAAGTGGGGAAAGCAGCAAAAATTACCAATTTTACTCAGCTCATTTAACCCCTAATCAACTGTCAAGAAAAACATTCTTCCCAACTGTCAGACTGTTACCCAAGCAAAGTATCTGTCTCTCCATCACTTTTCACATCATGAGTCAATGAAAGTTAATTGCCTGTTAGTTATGCAAAGCAAGAATTAAAACATTATATTTTTTGATTACTCTAACAGTCAGTTCCCTTATTTATTTATTTATTTATGCATGCTTTAACATTTTCAGTCCAGGCTGCCAGTTCAGTTTGTTGTACACATGCTGACTTGCTTTTCAGAACAAAAACCTACCAAATTCATGTCCAGCCCCTATTTTCAGTGTCAGCTCAAGTGCTGCTGTTATCCAGGCATTAAAGCGTGGAAAAGGATTTTTCTTGACATACCACAAATGGTTTTATATGGTCTTCGTGACATTTGCCTTATACACATTTAATCTTTATATTCAATACAAAGAATACTTTTAATACTGCATCAAAAAGTAGTTCCAAAAGCATGTGACAAACTGGTACAGAGAAACCTTTATGTGGTACTTTGTGACTGATACCTGCAGCAACATTTTAAGACAAAAGGGCCACACAAAGAGACCTACATCAAGATTATGCTGTATACAAAATAAAAAAGAAAGTTCTACAAAGCAGGGGATGATACAGATGTCCTTAATGGATCTTATAGAGACCAAATAGCTTGGGGAAGTGAAGACAGTTCTTCCAGGCTTCTGGGCTGAAGGTGCAGGGTACAGCTAGTGCAGCATTTTCGGTCTATGCATGCATTGAGATTTTGAACAGCCATTTAGACGAAAAAAATAACAACCATACCAAACAAAGAGCTTCATCTTCTGACAGAATCAATCTCATCAGTTTGACAGCTCACATTTAATTTCAGTCAACCATTTCATATCTTTGTACACTGTCTTATTACTCACAACAAGGAGAGCACACCGTGGGCGATAATGCACTGATGTTATACACCAAATGGAGCCGACATCAGTTTTCCTCATAAACAAAAGACCAGTGCACAAAAGTGGCAAAATATTCTCTGCTCCACTAATCAAGATTATCCCACAGTCCTGCACAGACCTAATTTTGCTCGCATTCTCTCTGAGCCCAGGGACAGTTCTTTTATCTATTGTGTTTACAAACGCATACCTTAGCCTAGAAGATTTCTCCTAAGAAGGAGCAGTGCCCACTGGCATCGAGAAGTTGTTCCAGAACCCTGACATGGATCTGTCATTGAAGAGCTTAGGTTATATTTATCTTCTCCCTTGGACCATTCATCACAAGGACAAGGATTCCTGGCTGAACATCCTGATTGAAAGCCTGACAAGTTGGAACCAAAAATGCAATGCTGAAGTCAATTATTTCGCGCTTAGTCAGAAACGTTCTCATCCACTTGTTCTGCTGAAAGACAGACTGAAGCTCAGTAACTTGCATCCCGCTCAGGATTTTTTTTTCTTCATGAAACTGGCAATATTATTAAACTTTTTTTTTTAAGATAGTTTCTGTGACATTCAGAGTCAAAGTAACTTTTATATATTTTCTTCTTTCAAATACAAGGTTGCTTCTATTGTTTAATTCAGTTTTAAGAATTTTAAAGCCAATCCACCAAAGAAAGTAAGTGGTTGAATTGTTTAACTGGCTTTAACTTCCAGCTTTATCAAACCTCAGTTTCACCCACTCCTCTCCAGCCATACACCATGATCTGACACTGATTAATAGACAAATCTTTGATGGAAGGCTATCAAGGAAATTAAGTAATCGAGTGACTTAGAGAACCCTCTTCATAGATTAAATGAAGATTAAATGGTCAAATTTCAACATAGTGTATTATTAAGGGTGAGGTGCTAAAAATGTTCATTGTTGCAGATGAACATTTATTAATGATCTAGAAAACAGATGAATGAGGTGACAAAATTTACCTATGCTGTAAAATTGTTTCAGCTGGAACAGATCTAAATTATGAGGCCATCTCTAATTTCATAAATTGAGAATCCAGTACCCAGTCAGGCACTTCAACTCAAATTATACTGATCACCCAAATATTGTGAAGAGATTTGTGAACAGTAGTACAAAAAATGTCATCTCAAATGAGAAGACAAGGTAAGAGAGCTCATCAAGCCACAATGGAAAATAGAAGCAGAACCTCTTTTTTGTACAAGAATTGCTTACAGAAAAATAGATTTGTCTTCTCAGTAGTCTCTAAGGACATAATGAAATCTTATGATGAACTGGTAGTACATAAAGGATGTTCAAATTACATTGCTCATATACATATATATATTTAGCCTTCATATACATTATTTAGAATATGTTTGTTTCTAGACACACTTCACACATCCAGAGAACATGCTCTGTGTCCCAATGCAGGACATGTACAGATGCCAGGATGCTTCCTGACTTCAGTATGGGCATTTGTCCATTACAGTTCCTGCTGCCACTGAGACGTAGCACCCTCCATGCAAATGTCTCAAATTACTTTTCAAAGATCAAACTAAACCTTGGAAAATTCATATTGGAAAAGCTGGAAAACACTGCTCCATTAAGAGCTGTCATGTGGTCTGGTATAGAGTAAAAAGCTTCCACGGCAGCTGAATCAGGTAAGTGTTGTTGAACCAGAGGATATATAAAAAGGATTTAAGGGAGTCCTTAGCAGGAAGTTCTGAAAAGTAAATCTAAAAAGAGCCAATCTTGAGGAACACAAAGACATTTATGGAGACTATATAAATGAACAGTAACAAAAAACCCACGACAAAAACATACAGCAAAGGAGTAAATATGTATCCTAGCTACACAGACTTCTACCATAGTATAGAAAAAGTATGCACCTAGAGATTTGTACCAGAGCAAAGATGAGTCCTACCCAACTCACATACTACCTTGTGTTTGAGCCTTCTCAGTCTCCAGAATAAAAATCTGAGAAGATTTGGGTTATTATTGTTACTTTGCTGCATGCTTCCATAAAGAGCCTTTTTCTCAACACAAAGAATCACCTCTCCCACTCCAGCCCAGTGATGAGAACTGGTTAATGCTCTCATTCCTTGGATTTAACACAAATAGCTGCCTGAAAGGTTTGAGCACCGTGACCATAATTAAATCTGCAGTAATTAGTAATGCAACAACAGCAAGCAGAAAAGCAGGCAAGCTTCTTCGACTGACATTTTTTGAAGTACAGATAACAGAGAGGAATAAAGCAGAAAAAATGCAGGAAGAAAAAGAAATTGCTTGCAGATCAGGGGGCCATATCTCTTTCTCTTGCCATATACCCCCAGCCCACATGGTCATTACCTGTTTTAGTCTTTCCCCATGTCACTGTTCTGTCAGTAGAGCCAAAAGATCTCTTCTGATCCCACATTTGCTACTGTTTATGTAATATTTACCATGTTCCCTAATACAGCAGAGTACAAGCTGTTCCACTGTTGATTCTTCTCGTACTTCCCTTGGTCCACTTCTGCCGAGCCAACTTTTTAAAGTTTATTCAACCACTCTACGACAATTGGTGCTTAAAAATCTCCCAGGAACATGGGTTCAGGGAAAAACACCAAGCTGCAGAAGTCTTTGCAAGCAGTTAACACTTATTTCAAAACATAAACTACAAAAATGCTAAAGCATTTAATCAGTTCCCAAAGCATAATACCACTCTGTACATGTGCCATGTAAAGTATACTTTTTTCAGTCTTATTCCATAACTTATTGGCAATGATGAGTCACACCAGCTCTTGAAAGAAGTGTAGTAGAACGTTTAATGGAGAAGAAATGTGATAGGCTGGGCAAAAGTGAGGGCTTTTTTTTCCTTCTGCACCAGAAATTCTAAATCAGTTCCCACCACTATTTTCATCATCTCAAATGTCTTCATCAAACCTCCTGTAACCTCTTCTCTGAGAAAGAGAGAGAGGGAGAATGCTCTCCCTGCCTAGCATCATAATGCAAGCCCATTGCATTATAACTAAAGCAGCTGAACAATCAATATGGACTGCACATGAGCCTTTCCAGTCTCCTCCCAGCCTTTTATGAAGCTGGCAGCACAAATACTTCTCTAATCACATGCTAAGAGGACTCACTCTGCTCTTGACCTGACTTAGGCTGGTTTGACTTACATTCTCTTTTTAAGGCATCTCTTGAGGAGCAAACTTGGTCAGACCACTATCCTGTAACCACTCCCAGACATTTTAAAGAAAAACTTACATGATACAGAGTAGACAGCAAACATTAAACAATGTCAATACAGGTGACATGGAAGTGAACTTCATAGAAGTGAATCTAGATTTTAAAATGCATTGAAGAGATAAGCAAGTTAAAAGCACTATTGAGGAAGTCCTTCATTTTCCTGCCAGCCAGGCTGAGGGTTTTATAGCGTCTTCACTCTTTTGTATGTGTGTGCATTCATTATCTCCCAGGTGACAGCTCCATAAATCCTCTCGGACTTCCTATGTTCAAGGATAGATGAGGAGCTTCTTCACGACAAAATATTTCACATCCCCACACAATTACACAGCAGGTTGCTTGACTAGCAGTTGTTAAACACAAGTATGCACAGGCACACTGTATTCCTTAGCACCTCAAATAGGGTAGGTCTCCTCCACATGCAAGCAGTAACACACTATTCCTTGATGAGTGTATTACACGGCATATATACCACATTCCTACTTTGTTTATATGCACGTTGCTGCCATATTCACTTTTCCTAAGGTTTGTAGCACATAGACTTCTGGTCCACAATTTGGGCATCTAGGCACTACTGCATTGCAAATACCAGCTATTTAAATTCCAAAGCCACAGCAAAGGGCTTCAAGATAGCTTTTAACATCAAAAATCTGAAATTACCACTGATGTAATTTGATAAACAATCAGATTATCACCAACCAAATCATCTTACTCAAAAGCCTCTGGATTTGCATATCCTTAGAGATTGCTGTACTCATCCTTCTTTCTTTTTTTTTTTTTAAAGAGAAGATTAATGCCATTTCCTGATCATCTCATTAACAATATGTTTCCCATATAGAACAGCCTCTTACTGTGACATGTTTTGTAGAGCTAGACAATTTTTAAAATCCTGCAAGAATTGTATCCTTGTCATCTGAAGTACTTGGAACATAATGAAAACATTTGATCCTGTTAATTATCTAAAACAGTTATCCATGGAGTGAATTTGGTCTTATTAGCAGAAACACAGTCTCTTCTTTGTCATGCAATATGATTCAACACATGTCTGGTAACACAGCCACAGGGTACTCATCAAGGGGGGAGAAAAAATCCCTGCACTGGAAATTACTGATCTGGATAATACCACGAAATAAGTGATTCCTAACACATGGTTCCCAGAAACTGCCTGGAGAATACTGTCCAGACTTAGCTCAAGGTGTAATAACAGAAACCAAGGACTTTGCAAGGAGCAGTGAGCTATTTTCTCAGTTTGCACATACAAGGAAGCAGTCTTCCCATGTTTAAAAAGTAGAATGTTTAGCAAAGACATAAGGTCAGGTCTTCCTCTTCACCAGAAGTGCAGAATGAAACAAGAAAGGTCCTGACGAGGAGCAGCTGACTTCAGCTGGTGCAGAACTGGATTTTGCAACAGCCCCTTTTGCATCTCATTCCTCCCTACGTGGGCTAAAAGGCATAAAAGAGAGTGAGATCAGAAGTTTACTCATAAACGTAACAGCAAGAAGCCAGACTATCTATACTGCAGGGATGTCCAGCATCCTTCTCTCTAAACTGAAGATAGACATTTGATGGATGGTCTGGTAGGAGGATGAGGAACTGGTTGGAGGTTGCATCCAGAGGTTAGTGGTCAACTGGCTCAATATCCAGATGAAGATCAGTGACAAATGGTGTCTCTCAGGGGTCCATATTGGGACAAGTACTGGGTAGTATCAATGACAGACAGTGGGATTGAGTGTACCTTCAGCAAGTGTTCAGATGACAACACGCTGAGTAATGCAGTTGACACAACCAGGGGATGGGGTGCTGTCCAGAGGGATCTGGACAAGCTCAAAGAGTGGGCCCTTGGGCACTTCATGAGGTTCAACAAGGCCAAATACAAAGTCCTGCAATTGGGCTGGGGTGCCCAACTCCCAGTATCAATACAGGCTGAGGGATGGAGGGATTGCGAGCAGCCCTGCCGAGAAGGAATTGGGGATAATGGTGGATGAGAGGCTGGACATGAGCTGGCAATGTGCGCGCACAGCCCAGAAAGCCAAATGCATCCTGGGCTGCATCACAAGCAGCGTGGCCAGAAGGTCAAGGGAGAGGATTCTGCTCCTCCACTCTGCTCTTTGTGAGAGATCCCACTTGGAGAACTGCATCCAGCTCTGAGGTCCTCAGCACAGAAAGGACATCAACCTGTTGGAGTGAGCCCAGAGGATGGCCATGCAGACAATTAGAGGGATGCAGCACTTCTTCTGTGAGGAAAGGCTGAGAGAATTGGGATTGTTCTGCTTGGAAAAGAGAAAACTACAGGGTGACCTAGTTGCGACTTTTCAACATTTAAGGGGGTTGTAAGAAAGACGAGGACAGACTTCTTAGCAGGGCTTGTTGCGATATGACAGGGCAGTGGTTTTACACTGAAAGAAGGTAGATTCAGACTGGATATAAAGAAGAAATTTTTTACTATGAGGGTGGTCAAACACTGGAACTGGTTGTCCAGGGAGGTGGTAGATACCCCATCCCTGTGAACATTCATGGTTAGGTTGGATGGGGCTCTAAGCAACCTGATCTAGTTGAAGAAGTTCCTGGTCATTGCACTGCAGTCAGATTAGATGATCTTTAAAGGTCTATTCCAACCCAATCTATTCCAGGACTCAGCAATTAGTCCCATCAGTCCCATAATCCCATCACCCACCATCTTTTACCCCCAAGTTCTTCCCTTCAAATCAATGAGCATCAGTTCATACCCAGATAGCCAACTTATCTTCTGTCTTATTTCTGCCACTAAAAACTGGGGGAAACACTGCCTTTGTCTATACCCCACATTGGGATGTGCCCTGTATTGTCTCTTTCGCTTTACAGTCCATGGCTGCATTTCCCAATCCTTCTCTGATTCCAGTCACAGCTGCAGCTGGTTTTTGGTCAGGTTTACCATCCTAGTTAATTGAAGTTCTTGTGTGCCTAGGAGATAATTAAGTACTTGATAGCCTTACTGGCTGAATGCTACATTGTGATGATCAGGTTTTACTTCTGACTGGCCTCTTTTCAAGGAATCTTATGTAATTTACTTCACGTGTCTGCTCCCTCTGATCCCACGTATGTAACTAGGAAACTAAAATCTTTCACTCTTTGAAAATTTGAGGAAGAGAGTTTTCTAGACAATATGTAACAGAGTTATATATTAACGATGCCATTAATTCCCTAATTAGGAACTCATTTTCAATTTACTGTATAAACCTTGCCCATCACATCTAAAGCCTTATTTCAGTAATGAGTTGGTAAGCATTATTATACTTCTTCTGCAGGCAGAAACCGAATGCCATTTATCTGACCTCAGGTCACTCAGAGCCACAGCAATGATTAGAGTTTTGGTCCTGACACAGCTCAAACCTCAAGAATATCTGGACACTCTCACTCAGCTATAAAGCATCACTGAGGAGTTCTTAGAGATTTCACAAGGCTGTTTGCACAGTACCTTGAGGGTAGTTACAGTAGAAACTAGTCACCACCACTCAGTGTTGCAGTACATGCCACCACACCTTTCTACCTGTAAATGAAACCAAAGGTTTGAAAACCAACCACTGTCTCCCCCAAGAAACACTCCCCAGTAAGGTTTGTGCCAAAGTAAAGAAAGGGTATGCCCTGTGCAAGCTGTACACACACTTCACTGCTCACTCAAGATGGATTAAGATGAAAAGCCTCTAGATTTCTGGATCTAGAGCACTGCAAAGCTGGACTGATGAATTATCTCTCCTTCACTTTCAGCTGTCAAGCTTCAACTTTTTTTCACTGCAGAATATTATTGCCTCATGCTTAAATTGTTTTTCCACATTCCCTTCTCTTAGTGCAGTTGTAGCTCCACTTTGTGGAAGAGGAGGAAAGCAGAGAGCAACCCAGGTGTGTTAACTGCAGAATGGTGCAGACTTTTTGAATCTAGGAGGTGTATAAAACACGTAAGTCTTCAGGATCAGCCAATAACAATTAGTGAGGACTAACAGCATTTCTCATTCAGACAAAAGTCACTCAAATCAACACCTTGCTGTATTACTTCCTCCTACCTAGTAGTAAACATGCAAAAAAGAACTGTAAAATACAGCATGCAAAAAAACTGAAGGGAAATGTATTTCCTGTATATCTACATATGCAGCCATGGAAACTGCCTGACCAGAGATTCATTTTTCATAAAGAAGGTGGAAAATTTTTCAACCTGTTCAAGATGATGTTGAGTATTTTGAGAGAAATTAATGTACTACAACTCTCAGAAAATTCTCCAGTTCTACAGTTCACGCTGGAGCTGAACTGACATGGCTTTGAGTGTCCAGAAGCTACAGTTATGAATGTTTTAAAGGTATTAAGTAATTATTAAAAATATTTCAGTTACCTTTACAAATTCTTTTTAAAATCTGTTTTTCATACAATGGAATGGGCTGAACTTCTGACAGGGTTACCTACCGACTGCACAGAACTAAAATGATTTTTCAAGGAAGGTGATTTGGAACAGAATTTCCTTAGAAAATGCTGGTACTTCTGGATGCTGCAAAATGAAGATCACTTTGTAATGAGGGTGGAGATTTGGCTTAAGACATCTGACTATAGGTATCCACATACAGTTACCTACAAATGTAGCCGCTGCTTAATTCCAAGTATAGACAGCTGAAATTTGGTCAATGAAACAGCAATTCCATGCACAAGGCAGTGGGTGCATGGATTAGGGAGCAGCACCATTCTCTAAATAAGGTCCAGTGACTACACTGGAGTTCAGGCACAGGAGACTAGTAAGTGGGCACCTCAGTTTAATGCTGGTTTCAAAATTAATCTCTCCCAAACTATTCAGACCTGCCCTCCAACAAGCTGGCCCTACACAGGACAAAGCATTACTTTGGCACTTAGCTCCAAAGTGACTGTAAATGGGTTTAGGAACCCCTCTGCACTTCAGCACAGCATGCTCTCGTAATTTCAAGTTCATGTAATGTCAGATTGTGGCAAGAGCTGTAAAGTCTCACTAAGTGCTGGTCACATTAATCTGATCCAAACCACATCAGAATAACACAAAGAGAGAGGAGATGGATTATCCTTTTACTTGGTGAGTGCATTATCTTAGCTTTGGATTTTAGGGCCAATGCTTTTAATGCTTTTTAGGTTGTACTCAACCCAGACCCAGCACAAAAAAAAGTGAAAGCAACCAAAATTACTCTTAATGCTCACCCATGACTCTGTTGCCTCAGTAATTAGTTTCATTTCCGGGAAGATCTTGCCTGAGGAGAAAGCCTCAGGTTTCTGTGAGGAGCAGAAGACAGGCTTGTTCTGAACAATCTTCACAAGGCATTTGAGGACTTTCAGGAAGGCAAACAGTAAGGGAAGAAAGTAACAAGATTTTTGATATGACAGGGAAAGTACTGAAAAGGGCATTTCAACTTCTACTGTGTTTGGAGCTCTAAAGACTACGCTACACATAACATCAGGGCAGGGACAACTTGCAGCAGTGCAACAGGCAGCTCCCTCTGCTCAGGCTAACACATCCAGGGAGAGCACTCAAAAATCAGTGGTGGCTCAAAGGAAGAACATGAGGTTGAATATCTCACTTAGAATCATGGGAAAGCTCTTGCAGGGCAGTGCTAGAAGGGCCTGAAGCTTCCTCATACTGCAGGACAGCAGAGGCACTGATGGAAACAGGGAACCACACAAAGCTCTGGTTGGGACTGCCTGCTCAAAAAGTCTGAGTTGGGAGGAGAAAGGGTTCTAAAATATTTTGTTTACTTTAAAGAAATTCAAGGAATGAACACAGCTAGTGGTTATGTGTGTGTCCCAAGCCCAAGGACACCATATCCTCAATCACGCTAAGAAGCAAGCAGTCATCTGGAGCTTGAGCAACAACCCTTGTTTCAGGACTGCTTCCAAATACCCCACGCTAATGCTGGCAGTCTCGAGTTTTAAATTCCCATCAGCTCTCCACATAGACCATTCATCTGGGAGGGGTGTTTCCCATGCAGATCTCTCTAGAGAAATCATCTTTCTTTCCAGGGTTTAGCATAATGCCAGGGAAGCAGACCATGTAAACAGTCTGAGTTCCTGAATGAAAGGAATGCAGAGAGGAATGGAGAGGAAGGACTAGAATGTAATTTCTGTAAACAAAACCATCAGCTTCTTTTAAATTAAACACATACCTATCTTCCCACTGCTTTGTGCATATATGCATAGAAGCCCAGTAAATCCCTGTGAAACATCAGATGCAGTGGTCTAGCGTCAAAAGAAACAGCTTTAAGCTTTACTTGTGGAAATTAAATTTTTGAGAGTCTAAAGCTTGTGCTGTTATGAGGCTCTGCTGTTACATGACAGAAGTCCCAAAGCTGCAAGTTAGATGCTGAATGCATTTTAGAAGTTCATTAGACTTCACAATACAGTTAAAATGCATCTTATCTATTTCATATTTATTTTAAAAAATACGCCCCTTACCCCCTTTCTTTTAATGTCATCAATCTCAAGAATTCTGCATAGAAAACCTAGAGGAATAACTGTAAATACAGAATTTGTGTGAGACTTTGCATAGGCAAATAAGGGGATGAAGCACAACGCAATGACAGGGATTCTGATGGTTATGAAAAAAACCTTAGTATGACAATTTCACAGTAATTATGGGGGGTTTAAGCTCTAGGGCCCTATAATGTTCCTCAATAATTGCTGTACAGGCTATTGTGCAGTACAGAAATGCTACCACAAGATGTCATGCATGGACCATGAGCAGGGTGGGAGGCAGCAGGGGAGATGTCTGAGGAAGCCAAATCCACAGAAATAAACACTCATATGAAAAGCACTGGCCAGCCACAGATGTCATTGCTACTACTGTGTCATTACTTCATACTTAGGGAAACTGCAAATTTAGGAGTAGAACCCAAAATTTCTGATGTTGTTGTATCTCAAAATTAAAAGTAAAAATAAGTTTCTCATCTACTCTTACTAGCTCTTTTAATACTTCAGAGGAGCAATTCCACTGAGACCTGAATGTAGGTTCAAACCAACATACCTGCACGCGGGCCTGCGTATACCCATGCACACACATACAAACCCAGCCATGACTCTGGGATGAAGCGTGGAATCTTTTCGGTATGTGCTACAACGATGTCCTGAAGCTAAAATTTGTGTACTAGATATTACAAACTCCATAATGACTGAAAATGCAATACGTTAGCATCCAAGAAACATGAAGCAAACTGTGTCTGTGCTGCAGCTTTTACGTCAGCAGATTCCACTCAGGGTGCTCAAAAAAAGATACTGATTACTGAGAAGGGAACCGAGTTCAGTATATTTTAGACCTAAAATTTATGATTACAATGTTTATCTACTCTTTGCCTTTTGCTCTTGCTACAAAACATTATAACTCCAGTAGACTTTTATGACTTCTTTTCTATTTCCTTATACCCATCCATAATCTTTACTGAGTACTGGGATGACAAATGGAGCAGTAACAACATACTGGTGTGGATTATTTTCTGCCCAGTGGCTAGCACTAGGCAGGCAGCAGCCAGTCATCTGTGTGAAGACATTCTGAACAAATGTAATCTGTCAATTTTCAAATACCAGATGGCAAGTCACATTTTTCCTTTAATTTTACATCATAATTGGTGCTGCAGAAACAGCAGGTTTAGCCCCTACGTATTTGAGAACATGTGATGGGAAAGACTCTCTTGCCTTCTAGTTGGCAATCCACAGAAGGTTCAAGTTCACACAGAACTAAGAAACAGAACAGTTTGGATTTCAAATGAAGAGCCACTGCCCTTTTTCAGTTCCCCAGAACAGAAAAGTTTTGCTGTCCCAGCCTTCAGCAAAAGGCAGGATGGGGTAGAATAGATTTTTGGTTCAACTGTTCTTTATGAATGCAGATCTGAAGACCTCTACCTGCAGAATTAAAACCACAAAGTGTACAGTAAAAAAGGACTGTCTTTAAACTGTTCACAGCCTTAGAAACAAGCCACAGGTACTGCTCACCACTGAATTATGAAAATTAGTTACAAATGTATGCTAACTATCTTGGAAATCACTGTTCACTTAAAGGTTGAAAACTGATCCAGCTACAACCGCAATTTCATTAATGTTTTAGCTTCCTGTAACCATAACTTTGGCACTGACTGTCCATACCTCACAATTACAATTATATTAGGACATTTCCCCCGTCATTTGTTTTACTTCAATTGAGTAAAATCAATATAAACCACACCTAACTTGAGCATGATTCAATCACACACCCCTATCCTACCCCCACACCAAAGCGGCCTGGAATTGCTTAAAACCTCTACGCCACCTACTGACCTGCAGTACTGGAATTTGTAATGGAGTTCATAAACTACCACTGAAGGTCAAGAGAAGAATGCTGAAAATGGGAGACAGTAAACAGATCGGTCAAGAGACGTGACTTCAACCGAACTCTGGCTCCTAAGGAATTCGGAGGCTGGAGAGCAGCACGGTGTCCTCGCACACCTTCAGGACTCTGCCTCTAGGGACTTGGAAGAACTGTTCAACTTCTATTTTAAAAAATATATTCTGTGAAATCAAGTTACATTAAAATGTTCTGTATAGGAGGAAAGACAGACAATTAATTTTTATTCCCCTTTGAATTAAACTGGCATGTGAGTCATCATCTGGGCAAAACAAGGCGAGTCCCACCTCTTCCTTCTGAGAAAAACTTGCAAGTTCCTCAATTAAAAAGCAGTCTGAAAGTAGCACTAGGCTCTTTTAGGTTTGTGGGTTTTTTGGTCAGTGCTATTGTTTTGGTATCTTTTCTTTTGGCATAGCTCTAAGAGTTCTATATAACCGCTGTAAAAATTAGAGTAACTGTTATGACTGCAAAAATACAGATGAGAGATACAACAAATTACCTTGAACAGCAATTCAAAGAGACACTGCAATATATGTAAAGTGTATGCAAGTAACTTTCCAATACCTAGTGCCAACACCTATGAGTTTTCCTTCAGGATGCTTTGGTCACTTCAGGCCTTGTGAAATGGCCTGGTCTCCAGCCAAATAAGTCGTTCTTCCCCTTTTCAGAATGAGAACACAAAAGGAAACTTTCACTACAGATAGAGCTGAACACCTGGACCTCACCAGGTGCCTTAGTTTCTTATTTTATCAATGTACAGAGGCCCTTCACACTCAGTACGCAGCTCCCGTTACCTCACCTTGAACCTCAAGGAGTCACAAGGGTACTCCATTAGATCCCTTTTTCCTCATGGAGGGACAGGGCTTCTCACACCACCAACTCCATTTAGGTGTGTCCCCTTCAGCAGAGGAGGAAGAAAGCTTGAGACCTTACGTGCAGGAAGCAGTTTGCCACCAACTTTTCCTCCCTTTCCTTGCCTTGGCCTCTGCTTTGGTTTCCTCAGAAGGCTCTCAGCTGGCTCATTTGTTTTCTTTTGAAAAAGTGGATTGCTGAATTGGCTTCTGATTTCATTCCCCAGCTGGCTGCTTCCCACACTACAATTCTTTGATTCTAGCCTTTCCATGAATTTATCATCATGTGCTGCCCAGCACTATTTCTGCCTTCAGCAAGGCTCAGAGAGTCCCACAAGGCCCAGCCCCATCCTGCACCTTAAAGAACATACAGGCAAGGTCTGCGAGGAGCAATTTCCTCTAAACGGCTTGACTGAGAGACCTAAATATCTCAATCTAACAAGTTACCAGGCTACTGAAAACAGAAATGCTGGTTCCAGATGAAGTTCATATCACCTGTTCCTGCACATATATAATCTAATAAACTGGATAGAGATCCTGTTTTCTCCACAGCAAGTCAGAGAGCAGGGCAAAGAGTTATCAGAAAGCATCTATAATTAATTGTTCAGGGAGATCAATGTTTCAACCGGAGTTTGAGTGATTTAAGCAGCCTGTAGTCAAGCAAGCTATAGGATTTCTCTCCCCTGCTCCTTAGCAATGCATCCAGCCTGGTCCCTCCTGAAGGCTGACATCCTTCTATAGTCATCATGCTGCTGAAACAGATTTCATGAACAACTTAATACCAGTGGTTTCCCAACTATGGGCCACAAATCACATGCCCTTGAAATACAGAAACCTGGCTAGCTGTGTCAAGTTGACTCCACTCATTTCACTCAGAAACAACAAATGAGAAAATGAGAAAAAAATGTACTGAAGAGAAAAATGAATTGTACAGTTTACGTATCTGTATTAGATTAACAGAAAAGAAAACCTTACAGAGAGACAAGCCAGAAGCACAAATCCTTTGCTACTGTTATTTTTCCATGTTTTTCAGTAATTGTTGCAGAAGTAGTTATGCAATCCTGAAAAGATCCTCTATTTAACATAATTGTATCTGTGAAGAAACTTGGGAATTAGATTTTGTTCTTGTAAAATCAAATTGCTTGTGGTGAGACTGCCCTCTTCCCAGCTTTCTGGCATACAGCTCTCATAGGAAGACTACATGATGACAAGGGAAAGTACATGAAGACTAATTAATCTTGTGCTGCATCTGTTTTTAATTCCTGATTTTGGAATATATTAAAAACAGGTTCTAGAATGGCCATCCAAGGCACAGGCATGTTTTCCAAAATATCCAGCTCTCCAATAACACCAAATCCCATTAAACCACAATCTTAGTAATGATCACCAAATCCACCTCTCCTCTTCTAAGAAATAACTATTTCAAATCCTTTCTTTACCATCTCACACTAATTGAAAGGGAAAGGAATGAGAAGTGTTTGCCATATCTAGATAGCTAAAATATTAGTTCTCTTGAATACTAAACATGAATTAAAAACCACAGAAAATTTATGAGTTGAGGCATTCTTGTGGAAAAACTTACACTAGCAGATCTACCCCCTTTCTACGAAAAAAAAGGTCCCTCTTAAATAAAATCAAAATCCTTCTTCATCAGACCAGAGATGATAAAGGTAAGCTCCACTTCCTTCAAACATACCTGGTGTTATGAGTGACACAATGGTATTTCTCCTTCCTTTTAAAGGATCTTTTCAAAGGATACTGCCCAGGTGTTCAGGTTTTGTTTGGTTTGGTTTTTTTTTTTTACACTGAGCACAGAAACCATTCCATGCTAAGATCATTCTGTGCTACTCATTAGTTTCTTATTTTGCTATGATTCAAGGGAACAGGTTAATACTGCTAGTAATGCTGGTATGTAGAGTTCACAGTGCTCTGTCCTTACTACTGCTTCTTGTTGCCAAATTCCTCCTTTCCTCAGTGAAGGAAGTCCATCACAGCCACTCCGGTTAGAACTTCTAAATTCTCTCTGGTTCTTGCAGAGCCTGCAAACTCCCAGGTTTTCTGAAGCTTCTCTTAAGTATCAGAGACTCACTCACATGGCTACTCAAGGAAAGGCCTGTCAGAGCCCACAGTGCATGCACACATGCAGACAGCTCTTGCTCCAAATTTGCTACTGCTGCTTCTGGGCCATCTTTCTCATTTCCCTTTTTATTGCATATCACTGAGACAACTGTAAAAACTACATATGCCAAATACACTTTCAAAACTTACCTGAAAATACATAGCAAGTTGTAAGCCTTTTTCTGTGATGTTTCCCAAAGATTGTATAGGCTTATTAACAGCCTATAGATTTATCAGCTGAAAACTGACAAAAGCAGCAGCTTTTAAAACTGATCTGCCTAAAAAGGAAGAACCTCACAGCTCTCACCTTTCACAGCGACAGTCTGGATGCTTTTCCAAGTTGACTGGATGCCTTTCTGGTTGACTGCTATCATTTTGCTGAGCGCTGGGACAGGCTGTCTGCTGGCAAGAGGACTCCAGCCACCCTCCTCTCGCATTTGACTTACTGTGCCTGTTTTATTTTAAAGCCTTTTTGCAATGCCCTGCTCTTTTATACTCTTGACCTCTCTTCTGTCCTTTTCTACTTCCTCTGTGCCTCATAGTTATTGCTCTCTATTGCACTAAAGAAATAAAAGGAAAAACAGAATCAATATGCATGAGGACTTACCTTTTAATAGTACCATTTTCCACAGGTTCAGCACAGCCTAGCTACTGTGGTAACTATTTCGTGTCAACATAACAATGAAAGAACATTGTCCTTTCCCCTCCCAAGCCACATAGCATCATGTCATACAAACATACTCCTTGCAGGCGTACTTACCAGCACCACAGTCCAGCACCTGCCATCCAGCCTGACCTTTGCTCGCATTCTGACACACCCTAAATTCTCGCTGTGACACACAAACAAAAAATACTGCAGCAGACCTCCAATGAAGTCAAGCTTCATAAAAGGTGTAGTTGGAGGAAGGAGAAAAGACTAACACAGCCAGCCATTTTCCCCCTATGACACCGAATCTGAAACAGAGGCTTGTCTTCCTTGGCCTTGCAGCTTTCCATCCTGGGCCTGGGATCCTAGAGCTATGTTAATAAGAAGTGTATCATCACACATGTATTCGGTCTTTGCAACCCACCAGGTAGCAAAGCCCCCACAGCTCTTTCAGAACTTGTGCTAAATAAGTGTTTCCTTTTCTATTTTGGAAAAAGGCCAGATATTTAGTTAAATTCTATGCTCAATGGGATAGTATTTTATAGAGATCTGATTTCTTAAGTACCAAAAGAAATATTCTTCATTATGTCTTGTCATCTCTTCTTACAAGTGCCAAGAATGCATAACAAACTAAATAATGTAACATTAGGCTGGGGGGAAAAGTTTCTCCTATGATTTCAAATTTGGATGCTTTATTCAAAGTGATTTAATTATTTCTTAAGAGGTTATTAAAGTCCATTAAAATCCACAGAAACACTTGCCAAGATCTCAAAACAGTTTATTAATTCTTGCATAATGATGAGAAAAAATATGTTTTGTTTCAATCTCTTTGGTGAAAAAATGTGGCATTTTGCCAGATTACAAGGAGGAAAATTCCCCCAGTGCCTAGGGAACTGCATCCTGGGTTTCACTGCCTTGGTGCCAAACAAGGCAGCTGACCAATCCATCGGTGACTTGCTTTAAAACCTTCCTATTTCGGAATATCAGGATACACTGTTATTTGCAAAAGAGCAGTGGGAAAGACGGGTATAAGTTTCACAGAGGAAGAATGTGACATTTTGCCAATTTGCAAATAAATGGAAGCTGATTCATCCTGTCCAGTGGGTTTTCATATCAGCACTCAGTTAATGATACTACCCTGAAATATGTTGGTTCAGCTGTCTAGCTGCAGCAGCTTAGTGGACAGCATGGCCTGAGAGAGGAAAAAATCAAACAGAAAGTGCTTACCTATAACTCTTGCTCCTCGCATAGGTACTTCGGTTGTTTACTTTCCATAATCACACAGCTCTGACTGCAGCACAGGGCCAGAAAAGGGTATTAACCCATTGTTAAATAATGGGTATTGGCAGCATTGTTACAGGCATTTCCTGAACCCTTCAGTTAAGTGTTTTTCCCTCCATGGTATTAAAAATTCAGTAAAATACACAGAACATTCCAACTGCAGAGGTAAAGAGTAATCTGCTGGGATACCCTTCCTTAGATTTAGAATGTAAACTGAACTACATTTCAGCTTAAGTACTGAAAATCTCAAGAGGTGTCAGTAAGGCAAAAGACAACAGAATTAAACCAAGAAAAAGGACAATTGCAGTCTTCTACTGTAGAATCCTCGAGTAGACAAATGAGATCTACCTTTGTTTAAAGTATCATAATTCAGTTGTGTTGAAGAAAGAAAAGATAGTTAAGTGACAGACTTGAAAAGCTTGAGTCTTTATTTACCTACATATTAGACAGACTAAAGCAAAACACCTTTGCTTACCTACAGAACAGACGCACCAAAGACATCCAGTCTTATTCACTGATTTCAGTAACATACTTTTGGATACAGGAGTTAGTTTCTACTTTGAATACTTTGACCACTCATCTGGGGTCAACTTACTACCTTCCAGGTGGACCCCTTAACAAGATTCTGAAGAGTGTATTGCTCAGTGTTACAGAGGCAGCGCTGTGAACACCTGCCAGTCACTGGTGCCTTTGAATCAGTGAACATTTCCACTTCTTACTACCAACCCCAAAGAACAATCTACTTTCTTCTACCGGTGGAGTAAGTTACCCAATTATTGGCAGGAACAGTTTCCAAATATTGGAATACACCAAGAAGGAAGCCACTGCAAATCTTTCTTCTCTCAACTGCCTCAGCTACAATATTAAGGACATTTAAAAAGCCACGTAAACTCAATAGATAGGGTTCCAAACAAAAAGAATGCGATTCCTAAATACAGAATTTCTCAGTGGAGGCTGCTGACAACTGCCTAAAAGAGATCTGAATGAAGAGCGTGCTTACATGTAGAGCTGCACTAATCACTTCATTCAAAATAAGAACCTTTCTTGAACCTAAGAACCTCAAGAACCTTTCTTGAGATCCATATCCAGTTCTGGGCTTTTACAATCCAGTGCACCCAGAAGATATCTTCCCCCTGATGCTATGCAGATGAACCAACAATTAGACATATGAAATCTCAGTGAAACAGGAGAAGTTAAAGTAATGAATGTTACTGAATAGTAAAGAAAGTAGGAAAATGTAAATAATCTTTTAACTCACTTTTAAGTAGTCTTAGGTATTACTTATAATGCAGTTAGTAATCACTGTACTTCTTGCAGGAACATGACTTTCAAGCCGTAAGTTTTTGTATTAAAACATTTAATATTAAAAAAAGATGGATCACTGCACCAGCAGCAAACTGCTAATTCTAGTTAACATTTCTTGTAACAAAGCAGTCAATTTTTCAACCAAGTACAGCTATTTAAAAGGATGTAAAGGAAGCACCTGAACACAGTTTTTCAATTACAAAAGATATCATTCTAAACTTATGAACATAAATCTGTGATACATATAATTATTATAAACTTTTTTAAAAAATTCATACAAGCACCACCACTTTAGGCAGGCACAGTGAATTACATGAAAATTTACTAAATTACCTCACTCAGTAACATTATATTCAATGTACTTTTTGAAAGACTTTTAAAGTTACTTTGTTCCACCATATCTGCACACACCTATCTGGTACACTGCAAAAGCAGGGACTCCTTTCTTTCAAATTGTTTTTCCTAAGTATCTCAGCAGTCGTTGAGGTCAAGATTTTTTATATTTAATCTGCAGGATGCAGCAGGAGGGCTCTCAGATACAGGCAAATCAGAAGTCCTCCATACAGTCCTGGCATTTTAGCAAAGTGGCTCCCACCTCATCCTGAGAACCAGCTCTATTATGTTTTTACTAGACCTGAATGTCTAGAGCCAGCCTTACACAATCCCCAAAACATCAACCATACCAACCGATATTACTGTAGTAGTACCACAAATTATGAAATATTTGAAAAGCAATGTCCAACATTTCTACCCGCTCATCTACAGCCTAGCATACTTTAGGAAAGATATGATCAGAGTTCTGGGTTTAGATAGTTATTTGCAATTTTTTTCAACGGTAGAAAGTTGTATTCATCTCCTTTTCAAGTATTTGTGCAAAGGTGAGCAAATGAAAAGCTGGAGATTATGTTTTTCTCCTAAAACCACTTAACTACACTGCAGTGATAACTGGAACCACTTTCAGATCTTTATAAAATACCCAGTTTTGTCATCCTTTCCTTGTTGAAAACAATGTGAAAAAAATGTTGGAGAAAACCTAGCTTTTCTTCATCCTTATACACCAATTTCCTCTCCCTAGTATTCAATCCTGCACAGTCTCAATGTTTTCTCCTTATTTTCTCCCTGCTTTAAAGCATCTTTATAAATCCTAGAATCTTGAGAGCGAAAATTGAAAGTGATCAGTCATTTTTAAACGTTGCTTCTCATACAAATCCAAAACAACACAATTATAGGGGAGTTTGAGTGACATTTTATTACAAACCATAGTGAGCAGAAGCAGCTAAATGCTAAGAAAGAGAGATTCAATTGGGAACAATTAGCATTTCCTCTGTAATTGCTTCACAGAGAAATATAAGAGTTATTTCTAGAGAGTCTAAACTTGCAGAGCTTCAGTGGTTTTATTGTTCCTACCCATTAAATATATTTGGTAGCTGGCTGTAAACATACATACACTGTTGCAATCAAAGTTTTAAACTCTCTAAAATACATCGTTGTTATAATGAGCCTTCAGGCAAAAGCAGAGATGAACACTTCTGGGAGAAAAACAAAGATTTCATTCTACAGGCTATCAGTCTACAAAATCTGATTTCCAGAGATAAATACTAATGGAGAAAGTGTCGAGAAAGGAAGAGATGGGTTCCAAGAGAAAAATTAGAGCATCCACAGGAAAACATACCGAGTGCTAAGATCAGGTAGCTATTGTATGGAAAATCCAGTGACTTACGGAGGAGCACAGAACAGACACTTGTGCACTTGGAGCTAAGATTTCCCAGCAAGACTGAGAAATATAAAATGCCAAAGGCAAAAACTGAGGAAGGACATATACATTGTATTTTAGCACAAAATCTAAAAGCCACTGTGATTTCATAAAGAAGTCAACATCTACTATGAAGAAGGGGAAAGGATCATTTCCATCTAATTGATGGAAGGATACTCACTACATTCCTGAAGCAGAGAATTAGTACAGTGTAAATACGCAGATTACTCTCATGTCTCTGCAAACACATCCACAGTTGAAAACTCAAATGTGAACGTAAAACTAATTCTAGCAGTTCAGGCGGGGAGCTTCCCAGTATGGGTGACAAATCCAGTTAGAATTTTAGACAGACAATATTAATTCTCCCTTAAATACAGCAAGTAGGCAGCCTGAATTAAAAAGAATTTTGTTTTATTTGGACAAAGGCACACAGTCTTTATTATTAAACATGTATCTTTTTTACCTGAAATACTAAGAATCTCAGCATAATTTTTAATTTGATATCACAAGTATCACCACAGCTAGTCAATGCTCAGAACTTAAACGGAAAGTCAGTTATTTATATTGTAATGATACTTAAACTTTGTAAATGTATAAAATGGATATTTTTTTAAAATTACTCCACACTACAAGACTATTTTCAGATGTAAACTCAACTACCACAAGTCTTCCAGAATAGAAAAAAATCACAACTAGCCCTGAACAAGAACAGTTACATCAGAAATACAGAAATAAAAGCAAAAGGATTAAATTAACAAGGTAATAAACATCTGCTACAGTACAAAGTGAAACAGTTGACAGAGATTTGCTACAGTAAATCAACATACTTGGAAGATCATCATCAATGCTCTTTTTGTCCTGGATATATTTAGGTAGTCCTAAAGAAATGCTTAATGACAGAAGTAGAAATGCTTCTAAAATTGATGGTGTCAATACCTTTTGCAGGTACTTACACCAGATTGAGTGTCATGGAACAGATCTGTAGTGAACTTCTAGATCAAACTAAATTACAAGATCCAGCATTAATTTGTTTCCCTTTTAACAAAATTTTTAAGTATAATCCTTATCTCCCTAGTCTCAGTAGCTACAAGTACTTTAAAATGAAGTCATGGCTTGCAATGGTAATTTCTCCAACTAAAACAGGTGTTTCTTATTAAAAACATCAGATGTTTATGATTGTTAATACCGATGTACATGAAGCAACTCAACCAACATCTTTTTAAGGGATCTGCAGTCCAAGCAATACTAACACTCAGTAATGGTATCCTTATTTATTAATCAGGTATTTGTTTTCAGTAATTAATTACCTTTATTTTTGGCTACTAATATTGATCTGTTGCAATTCAAGCTGAAAATAGCCATAGAGAACTTACAGAAAACCATAAAACATCTGGAGGCAGTGTAACTCTGCTTTCTCCTAGCAAAATGTTAACAAGTAATTTGCTCTCCAATACTCCTTTTGGTATCTCCTAGGGTAGCACATTTCCAAGGTGTAATGATATGATATAAGCTGAAAAGAGCTTTAGTGTGGGTTTATCAGTTGTTTTTGACATACAAAAAACACTATATCTTTTTACAGTGCTTATGCCAGTCACAAATCTTTCCACAGCTAATTCTCAGTACAGCTGAATAATAATTAAAAAAAAATAATCATTAATTAGGTTGTACTTTCCACTTTGGAAGTCACCAATTTATTTCTTGTTACCCTCTTTTCTTATTCTACCACTCAAAGTCAGAGCATATCTACACAGAATTAATCTCCCATTGTGTCACACAAATCCAGAAATTAACCATGCAAAGTTTTGCTTTAAAGACAGAAAAAACACCCATTTATAAATACAGACTGTATATTAACTTCAGTTAATATACATATCAAGAAACACTTGATATTATTTAAAAAATGAAAAGAGATACATTTTAAATTTCACTATAAAACTCATCAATTTTTAAATATGGTTGAAATTATGTTTTAGGGAATTAATCCCTCAACCATTAGTGCATATTATCAATGATAAAAATATTTCTGCATAATTTTAACCTTCAGTTCTGACTGTAGTTCTGTGTTTTTCTGTACAACAGTGTATGATCATAACAGAAGCACCACTGTGCATTATCAAAATAGGAATTATGTGATGTTCATAGTAAAGTATCATGAAAATAATCTTCTCTTATTTGCTTTAGTCAATGAGACTACTTTTCTGTTTAGATTTCCTAGATGACTCTAGTTACCCAGAAACACACATGGTTGACCTAAGCAGTTGGTATAAATTTTAAGACACAGAAGTTCAGAAATCTCCAAGAGACTTACCATTCACTTAATATTGCATAGTAACATCCTTCCCTCACCCACCAAAAAAAAGAGCCCCAGTAAATTAACTTAGCCTAGATATGTTAATATCAGAGTCATTCAGGAATCATATAACCTTCCCAGGAGACACAGGTTCCCACTTCCATCAGTCTCTGTGCTTTTAAATCACAGAACTGAACACTGAGAACAATGAAGATGTTGGTCTGGCCATGGATTAGTGAACTGCTAGTAAAGTAGTAATTTAACACCTTTAAATCACCTGGGACAAAAACATATTCAATGTTTGAGCTTGACTCTAAGGGTACCCTACTGAAATAAAAGGACAATGCCAAGTAACTAGACAGTTACTGACATTCTACATAATACATATTTTTTCCTAGAATCTACTAAATTTCTCCAAAGAGAGTCTGAAAATGTGATAATGAATTGTTATTGACACACTTTCTTCCAAAAAAGCCCTCTATATCTTCCAAACTGTCAGCAGAAGTGTTATGCTTCAAGATACAATTTGTGGGAACTTTTAAAACAATGAGGAGGTTTAGATTTGTATAGTAATACACAGCAACAACAAGGTCTTGAGGCACTTGATGTGTGAGTTCACAATGGTTTTGTTCACATGTTCTGCCAGAAAATTATAATGGTTTCAAATACTTGCAAACTTCCCTTGCCAATATCTCTTCAAGGCAGGGTAGCAGAAGCATTTCTGCCAAATACTTCCGTCAGTTGTATGTCCAAGGTTAAATAAATAATTCTAATGTTGGCATTAATGTTGCTAATTTTTAGTCAACACACATGCAAACCAAAAAGAGGTAATATGACGACAAGTAACTCTTGTTTACACTTTGTTGTTATTTTTCTTTGGTTTAAAATATAGGTGAAACACAGTTTATGAAATATTTCATTTACAACTTCATATTGGTATCTGTGTGTTCTGCAGTAAGTCCTAAATGTTGCTTCAAAATATGTTTGACATCCAATGCTGTATTTCCTACCTAGTACACAGAGAAGGAAATCAGATGTTCTTCCAGAGAAAGTTTCATATTTATTCGAAAGGCATACATCTCAACTGACTTTTTTATTACTTAAAATTTTCAATTTCATGAAACTTAAATTAAGGAACTTCTTACTGTTTCAGTTACATTACAAGCAATACTCATTGGTGTACATTGTAGGGCCTACACAAACCCCCCATACCTTTTAACTGCCTGAGTAAAGGTTTCAAATGGAGTCCCATGGATCTCATCCACTGTGAAGGAAAACATCAAGGCATCCTGGACTATAAGTGTCTTGAAAAATATTTTAAAGCTTTGGAAAGTTCTTCATCGTCAGAATGCACAAATGCAAAATAACCTATCCTATATCCAAAACAATCCAAGGTCTAATAATAATAGCTGGATTTTAAATTTAAGAAACAGTCATTAAATACACAGTATGAAAACAATTGGCAAATCTGAAGATGTGATTGTTATACATATTATATATAAAAAAATATAACAATACTGCTATATTGTTATATTTTAAAGTTGCCTTAAAGTTTTAAGGTAACAAGAACTACATTCGTGCAACTTTCTGACACCAAACTTCAGTACTGTCAAGAAAAAGCCTGGACTCTTTGAAATGTTTTTATTTCTAGTGTCCTGACTCAAAGGACATGTACATTTGATCTGATCCAGAATGAAAAATGTCCTGTAGTGAGATGAAATAAAGTATAAAAAAATTTCAGTCTAACAAAAATTTTAAGAAGAGAGTTGTTAACTGAGGTCTGTGGTTAAAGTCTAAAGAAAATTTTGTCTGCTATCATGTTATAGAAGAATAAGTACATAGTCATAACTGGATTGTAATATCTAACCAGGCACTTCTTAAACACCTTGTTAGTTTCAAATCAAGGATAAAAAGGAGGTCCTTATACCATTTGATGTTTCAGAAAGGCATGAATCACTAGTATGCCCCTCTACTTTTGTTATATACAAAAATTTTCACTCAGCTTAAAAAAAATCAAAAAACTCATATGGGTTATGATCACTACAAATTTTAACATGTCAGCTTTAAGCAGGAGAGTACTGCAAAAGTGTCTGCTAAAATGAAAGCTCCAGGCTTTGTCTGAATTCTCAACACAGCAAACAAACTGTCTGACTGCAAACTTGCATTTCATTTCTAAAGCAAAAGCTGTAAAATAAACTGCGATGTACAACTTCAATATGATTTTAAGAACTAATTAATGCTGATACCAGAGGTGATTTATTTGGCTTTTTGGTGTTCTGTGTTTGGTTTTGTTTTTTCAATAAAACCTTCCCCTCCTGACAGAATACTGTTAAACACAGAAAAAAAATTGCTACTCTCTACTATTGTAAATCTTTCAGATACAGTAAAAAAACTTCAACATACAAGGGTTTTAGATAAGGTCATCAATCTGCAAAATGTTATACACCAGTAATAAGGCATCCACTTTACAGCTGTTTAAACAAAAAAGGAAGCTTTTCCCAAAATATATATTTTGGATCTCTGTAAACAAAGTTTATATGTATTGCTTCCATTCATTTCAAAAATATACAACCACATGGATTGAAAGTGATCTTGGTGCTATGAATTTTAAATTACTGTAACTTATGCAGATGTAATCTGAAGATACAAACCCCAAATATTTTTGAACTTAGTATTTTGAAATACATCAAAAAGTTTAACTATGCTTATGTGAAAAGAAAGCTAAAAATATACCCCAATTTTTATGTCATTTAATTGAACAAGGAAAGTACTATGAAAATAAACATTCATCTGGTTTCCTAACAATAAATATACAGACAGTTATTATAACATACTGCAACACACAGGAAGTATTACTACATTGACCTTAATGTTCAATCAGTAGTTTTTAAATCTTTCCTCACTGAGGTCTGAATCTTCTACCTTGTCAGCTGTCCAACAACTTTTAAGAGGGTTTTATTTTCTTGTTTCAACTGTTCATTTTCATCTTCTATATCATCTAGGTCCTGTGCAAAAAAAAAGAAGAATAAACATTTCCCAGGACATAAACAAACTCAATTAGTAGCAGTAGGAAATTAGCATCTTAGCTCTGAAACGAAGAAAATGGGGTAGGCAAGAATTAGTGTCACAGTAGGTACCCTTATAACTGTTAAACTGGCCTCTTTCCAAGTGTTACCGTAATGAAAATATGGTATTATTAAATTCCCACATACAAGCACCTTTAAATAGAAATATATTTGAACTACAGCTACAGCAGAAATTAATGAATAAAGAAACCAAAATAGGATGAGTGTGATTATTTTTCTGGTATATACAGAGAGTGTATTAGTCAGCTCTTGCCCCTGCTCTCCCGGACTGTGCTTGTCTGCAACCGTCCCACTCACATATACACATCACTGGTTATTACTGCAAGATCTGCTTTGTATTTTAAATTAACTATCAATATTTTCAGAAACAGAGCTGCCTGTTCATTTTTTGTTTTCTGTGAAAAAAATTAAAATGGATTTTGTAACTTCCATCTAAACTGCTGAAAGACCCAACAGCACACACGGTAATAATGAGCACTCTAAACAGATTGCTTTCACCCCAAATGTTTGTCTCTTTTCCACCAATTACCATTTTTATCCAGTTCACACCATTTTTATTACTTCACTTCCTACCAAGTCTTTGCAAGCCTTTAAACTGAAAACCAGTGAAAATCGCTGCTTAATGCAAGTATTACTTGAGTAAAAGTAATTTTACTCTACAAAAAACCACACAGAAGAAACAGAGTATGAACAAAACAAAGAAAGAAAAAACAGAAGAATGGTGTCAAGAACAGCACTTTAAGGAGAAAAATTAATGACAGGCAAAGGAAAAAGTACCAGAATTCTCATTGGAAGTCCTAGATGTCTCTTGATTCAAGTCTGAAAAAGCCTCCTGTTGCTTTAAGTAGTGAAGAAAAGATTTTCTTTCTCTTGTCCCTTTAAGTTGTTAAGCAGCATTTGATATATGAAGCCTAGTTCCTTATTTCTTTTTAGTGAGGTCATTCCAGAAGTGCATGCTAGAGATGATCTGTTTAATTGGTATAATAATTTTTAAAAGCCTCTTCAGTTTGCAAAGCCAAAATCCGTACCACAAGACCTCTGTGATGACTTTATCTTTTTTTCTAATGTGGAATCGAGAAATCACTAGCAGAAATTCCTCTGTGCTTCACAGAAGTAATGCTGCGTCACAGTATGAATGACTTCCAGGGAAAGCATTTGACCCCTCCAGCATAACAGATACAAGTGGCTTAAACAACAAAATAGGGAAAGTTTTGATGCTATAAATACAGTTTAATATAAAGAAAAATACTTTATATTCTCTTTTGTGCAATTCGGATCAATAATCAGATGGAAGGGACAACAAATTTGCAATAAAATGTGGGGGGTTTTGTGTGTGTGGGTTTTGTTGTTGTTTTCTTTTTTTTTTTTTTTTTCAAGTCTGATATACAGAATAGTTTATTTGAACTTGTTGACCTAGCCATTGGGTGTCTCAATTAAAGCCTAACTTAAGACCCTCTGTTTAAAATACCGCAATTGACTCAAAAGAAAATATTAGAAGTTTGTGAAATGCTTATGCTGCAAAAATAACATTCCAAAGATTACTACAAGTAAGAGTTGCTTGAATACGAGCCAGGAAAAATAACTGCTGCAGTTTAAATATCTACAGAAACAATGGGCTGTGAGATGCAGGGGATTTTGCCACTTTGAGGTTTCTTATTCAGAACTAATTTATGCTTATTAGCAAAAAAGAGATGCGATAGCAGGAAAGCTTGAACTTCACATAGCAAAAGAACCAATAACTACACAACCGACACTAACTGGACTGTAAATCCTCATTGACAGACTCTCTCCAAACACACTTTTAACTACAATGACATCTTGCTGAGGTCAGAGATGACTAAGTGTAAACTAGTCAACAGCTGAACTTTGCCTACAAATATTTAAATATTATGAGATGCCTTTCCCTTCAGACATTTGAGGTTTTTATGAAGCAACTACCCCTTTCTTACAAAGAACATGGCAGACATACTTTTAATGTCTAATGTAATGGAATGAGGGAATGCCATTTATGGCAGAAAGCCTTTTCTGTTCCTCAATATAAACGCAGCTCAGGATTCTTGGAAAAAGAGTTTTTCAACTGCAACACAAGGTCTTAGACAATCAAGGATGCATCCATAGTTATGAACTGATTGAAACTTGTAAAAAGAGCATGTCTTTAATACGGACTGAGCAGTCAGAAACTATGCAGTAAAATGGCTTTATAAGAGGTTATTTAGGGTCTTTGACATTAAATTCTTTCCATACCCATGCATCTCAACATGCAATAACTATACATTTTGATTAACAGAAAAGCTGGAGAAACACCATGAACGTGTAGATTTTCAAATTTAGAGACCCCTATTTAGATTGCCTACGAGCAAAATTTTTTAAAAAGATCTCTGCATTAGTTCCCTAAGGTAAGTTTAGTCCTCAGAACATCCTTCTATCTGAACAGAAGGCTGAAGATCACAACTGTTCTTCCATGCAAAGCATCCAAACCTGGTACTAGGTCTGCAAGGTAACACTTCACAAAGAACAAGCGGATGTCCAAGTGCTGGCTCTCGTGTTCTCAGTTATGATAATAAACCTGAAGCAAATATAACTGCCCTATTAACTTTCGTAACTTTCTATCATCAGAATAATGCAGTATTTCTGCAGCTTTTCTCTTTCTAAATCCACACGGATAGCCCATATAGAAGCAAATATAAATCCAAGAGTTAATAAACAAGAAAGTAAAGCTGTATCTGTTTTAATGAAAGCATCACTTTTCGAGACATGGGTTCAAACTTTTCTAAAAAGACAAATTATACTGGTCACAAAGTCAAAAGATAGCTTTTTGATCATTAAGAAAAGCCCAAGAGACATGGACATAAATAACTTGCACTCAACAAAGCAAACAATGTTAAAGCTATGAAGAATGCCGGACTCATGGAGAAAATAAAAATTCCATCCTCTTCTGCGTTTAAAAGTATTTACCAAGAAAGCACCAATAAGATGGCTTTGTAGATCTCATGGAAAGGCATAATTTTAGTCATAGTATAATAAAGTGGTTTTTGAAAGGACTATATTCTATTTAATGTTTACTTTCATGCAACAGGCAGAAATTGTCACTATCCTTAACACAGGCAAGGCACAGACACTGCCTGACTTTACTAGAAATGTTCAAAGATGGTTTCTAGTTAAACACTTCATGGATTTAATTTAGGACATCATACTTCAAATACAGCAGAAAAAATAACATTGTTTCTGGAACAGCAAACCTCTGTCACGGTCTTAAACCACAAGATTCCAGTGATTTAGGTTATTTTGATTCGTTCTTTCTGACCTTTGAGGCAGGAAGTCAGATGTGACTAACAGTATTAAATAGCTTTGCCATCCATTATGTTGAAGAAATGAACACCTGCCTTGACTGTAATAACGTCATCATCTTAGATGTGACAGATTCTTTCCAGAATAAAAGAATGGCACAAAGACCAATGCCCCCCTTAAAACAGAAATCTCTCCAAAACAGGCAATACCTTATTTATCCTACAGACTAACCTGCAACTTTCTTCATTAAAAAACCAAAATATATGTTTCAGAATAATCTCCTTTCATTCTCAGATTAGTTTGCAAACTTGTGAATGCTGTCCTTCTTAGCCACAGATGAAGAATTGCAAAATGCAATTTTGACATTATTCATGCAGAGTTATTGCCTCCCTTCACTGCTGTATTGACCAAAGCCATATCTGCACTGGACTAGAAGAGGCATATATCCCTCATACATCCAGGCTCCACACCTCAGCCAGGAGGTGCAAGATGAGGTCACTAATCCACTCTACGAAAGAATTTGTTTGCCCTTACAACTGGGGCAACTTTTTCTATCAACTTTTAAATTTCTCATCCTGTTCCATTTCCAAGCATGTCTCTGTCGGAGGTGGGACCAGCAGAAGCCTGCAGAGAATGGAGAAGAATGCAGAAAGAGCTGCAAGAAAGGCTCAGAGTAAGTCCTCTAGCAACAACAGCTGCCCAGAACTGCCTGAGACCCAGCTACAAGACCTCTGCAGGATTCCCCTCTCCTGTGCCCCCCAGACCACACCTTCCCTTCCTCCCTAGCTATCTCTTCCCCCTAAATGGCCAGACATATCCCTACAGGCCAATCTCTCCAAGTTCCCTTATCAGAACCCCTCGGGATTCGATGTTTCCTAGCAGAAACCCACCCCTGTACCAGAACCTTCTGTATCCCCCTGTATACAAACCGTCATCTTGTTTTAATAAACGCCATTTTGGGGTCATTCGTCTGTGACCGTTTCCTATCCAAGATGTGCCTACAAGGGTCTATCGCGGGGACAAACCCCCCCTCACGATATGTCTCCCTCTTATAACTCCCTCTTTTTCTGCCTTCATACCTTGCCTGAGTGATGCTACCTCACATGTCCTGCCTTCTTGACTTGTTCTGCCTTTACTTATGATCAATCATAAAGAGTATGAGAATATGTGTCAGAATAGAAAAAACTTGCTCCCTAGTCTTTTTAATATCATCTAAATTATTATTAGTAATTAAAAGCTGACTAAAATGAAATTAAATTTCTAATTACTTTGAAAAAGTCCTGAGGAACAAGTTATTGATAAAACTGTCAAAACCCCAATTAAATTGTTTCCTGGTATTCTACATACTGAATCTGGAAAGAGACAGTCAAGTGCTTTTGCTTTTATAACCTTGCTCTATGAACAACAAAATCAAGCACTCCAATAACACAGAAATTAGAGAAGTCAATCATCACAAACACAAATTACCTGAAAAAAAATATATAACTTATGACATGCCTCTTGAGAGCTATGCAAGACCCCTCATACTTAATTCTCTTGTGACCTTGCCCAGTGGATGCAGGTGTCTGAAGAATGGAACAGAGAATGCAGAGACTTTTTTCCCCTCTTTCTAAAAAATCACATAAGAAAGTATTTGCTCACTCTGTTTAATAAATCAATTTCTTCCTTCAGCTTTCCAATTAGTTCCTCTTTGTCCTGCGCAATCTTCATTAATCTTGCATTGTCCTGTCTTTCCTTTGCAAGTTCCTAAAATCAGAATACTCAATGAAGTCGAAAATTTTATTTTTATTTTAATATACAGTTTAATATCACTTAAAACAAAGAAAGAAGAACCTCCACACACTTACTTATAATTCCTTTTCTACAGCAAGTCAAACCCACATCTTCAAGTCCTTTTACAAATAAAGCAGCTAAAGAAACATCCGAGATAATATTTTTACCCACAGCACATCTGCGTGATATCTGATTCAAATGATACTGTTTTAATTAATATTTAACTTAAGCATGAACCCAAAATGGGATAAGGGCCCAAAACAGAAGAAGTAAATGTGAAGTATGAGCTTCCAAATTTCTTATACTCGGAGGATTAGTCTTTTCTGATGGTTGGGTTTTGGTTTTGGGATTTTTTTGGTTTGGTTTTTTTTTTAAACTACCATTACCAAGGAAGGAAGACTAAATGTTAGATCTCTGGCCCTGAATGTGAGAAAAAATGAAAATGCCCATTAGGAATTCAGTAAGTCAGGATTCAGAATACTGAAAGACAGCCCTTAAATCTTCCTCTATTTTTTTGTGTTAGGGGCAATTTAAGTATTTCAGAAAGAAGCTGATTTAGAAGGGAGGGTTATGGTGTACTCACTCTAGTCAAGATTCCTCAAGTCTTAAAAAGCCAGTAATTTCTACAAAATACATTTTATTTTCATCCTTTCCAACACCTATTCAAATTGTGTTTACTTAGTAACTCTGATCCATACAATTCAATACAAGAATATTTGGCAAGTTACCCACAAAAAAAGCTCCTTCAGAGGAAGACAGAAAAGCCAGTAATAAATTACACAGATGACATTATTTAGCAAAATACTGGCTTAGGTGAAAAACTGAGCTTTAGCATTATTATATTTCCCCAAAACTGTTTGTAGGAAGTCAATCTGAAATAATGAAAACTGTTTTAAATATGTATTTTGAATATTTAAAACTTTAACAACTGGATAGCAATAAATTTCATAGTATTTCAGTACATTAAAAAAATCCCAAACCATAAGTAGATCACAAACAGGCTTGCTAATTTTCTGAACAGTCAGTGAGCCCCTTCTCCCCCCAAGATATTTGTTCTTGGTTGGTGCGTCATGAGGTACGAAAGAGAAATACGCAGAGCACTGCTGGCTCTGATATCTTTACCTCAACTATTTCTCACTTACATACCAAATGAAAACTAAACATCCATGATTTGAAAGTTCACATTCTTCTCAGTCAGTCTGACTCTTTATACATTTTTATAGACATAACTATCTGTACTTCAAGCATTTAGCATCATTTCTATGTATTTTACTTGTAAATTTCCCCATGGACTTTCCAAAGTACTTTATTTCAGACGTATGCCATAGAGAGGTTAGTTGGCACTTACCCTTTCAAGTTCCTCAATCCTCTTTTCCAAAGTGTTACTTGGTAGAGAACTGCCAGAAGAATTTGCATCCCTGCTGTATCTGCTGTAAGTTGTCCTCTCTGTTCGGGAATATCTACTTGGAGCGTCGTCTTCTGGTGCATTAGCTGTGCTATGGAAGTCAAAGAGCAAAGCAGACATTTAACATTACATTACAACAGACATTACATTTAACAAAATGGAAATGACAGCAGTAACAAAACTGCTTTCCAAAGCACTCAACAGGTCAGTCTAATAAACTGTAGAAAATGTGTGGCTGAGAAATCACTAACTTTGCTACCTCAGGGATTCAAATACTTGGATAATGCAGCTCTCATCCACGTAGGTAATCAACTTTAAACACATACTTATCCTACCTTACTTTTAAAATTTCATGAACTATGCACATTAGAACGCAAGCTAAATAATTTTATTTCAAAGAGTCAAGTTTTAAACCAAGCATCCATAAAGGATGAAAAACAAGTACATGTGCAAAACATAAGAAGAATATCAACTGACTTCTCAGGAACTATGGATTTGGCCTGCACTCCACTATGGTTTCTATGTACAAAACCAGTGCTGATTTAAAAATATGTATAAGAAGTCAAGCATTTTCACTCACAAAACTAACAGTGTTCTTCCCATAGCTATTTTCTTCCTAATAGTAATACTATTTTTACCTTCAGTGCAGAATCTAATGAAAAATGAAGAACAACAGAACAGAATGCCCTGGGAGCAGGCAGAGATACTGATCTTTCCCTCTCTAATTCACCATAACTATACTTCTTAGACTTTGAAAATAAACAGCCAAACTACCAAAGGAAAAAAAAAATCAAAACCAAAACAATCTCTTCTTCTGTCTTCACCAGGGAACTCAAAAGCCACCTGGAGATCATCCTCAAAAGCCAGCTCTAGGTGTCCCTGCTTGAGCAGAGGATTGGACATGGACAAGATTCCCCTCAGAGGTCCCTTCCAACTTCAGTCAGCTTGTGATTCTGCAAAATCACACAGCTGAAGTATGTATACAATGGTTCTCCAGAGCACTTAGGAAAAGAATGAAAAGTACTACAAGCATCCCTATAACATTTCCTTTAAAATAGAGAAGAGTATATGATTAATGCTTTCATTTAACAGTTTTGCATTTCATAACTTTAG
>NW_020955670.1:373128-375272 GCF_003031625.1 Empidonax traillii | reverse complement strand
CTTCAGTCAGCTTGTGATTCTGCAAAATCACACAGCTGAAGTATGTATACAATGGTTCTCCAGAGCACTTAGGAAAAGAATGAAAAGTACTACAAGCATCCCTATAACATTTCCTTTAAAATAGAGAAGAGTATATGATTAATGCTTTCATTTAACAGTTTTGCATTTCATAACTTTAGAAAACCCCTGTTGATCATGTGCAGACTTAGACGGATACAGTGCAAATCAAAAGCAGGAGTATCTGGCAAAGGCATGTCTTTTCATGGATATAAATATTCTTTTGCTCTAGTATGTGTGAAGTTTCCAAGGCACACTGACACAATTGTAAGGAATTTTGTAGCTTAATGTTATTACCATATTTAGCACTGTTTATTCTTCATCCAGGAGATTTAAAAAAAAAAACAAAAAAAACACAACATTTCTAGGACCGGATATGCATGTTACAACACAACATAAGAGAAATATTTTAGATTAACTCTATAAATTCTAGATTATTTAGCTTTCTAAAAGATGTGTAGTTGTATGCTGTTAATGTCTAAGGGATAGGTCACACAAAAAAAGGTTAAATTTTTCATCACTCAAAAATTAACCCTGTTGCCAACATACTGGAGCATCTCAACTCAGCTCTAGCAAGTGATATTGGCAGAAACTCCTACACGAAGATGAGAAGAAAGAATACCTAGACAGGAAGGGCATCATTAATACAGAAAATGCCCTAATTTTTCAGTATATTCCCTGAAACTCACACCCAAAAATTTCCTCACCTATTGCGCTGGGCAACTGACCCTACTGAATGCATTCCTTTTCACTGTCAGCATATACAAATGATATATCATGAAGACTTCTAGGAAATGGGATTTAAAAAAATATTTAAGGAGGCATCAGCTCACAGTCTATCACAAGAAATGTGACAGATAAAAAGTTCATTATTTGGGTTGTTATAACCAAAGTCTAGTACACAGCAATGGCAAAAAATGTACCCTCCAGGACACACCAGGCATATCTTTCACAAAGAATGGAATTTTAGTCTTCAGATATGTCACTTTATGAGCATTAAATGAGAAACAATCATAAAATCACAGAATATCCTGTGTTAGAAGGGACCCATCAGGACCACTGAGTCTAGCTCCTGGCGCTGGATAAGACACCCCAAGGATCACACCATGTGCCTGAGAGCATTGTCAAAATGCTTCTTGAACTGTCAGGCTTGGTGCTGGGACCGCTTCCCTGGTGAGCCTCTTCCAGTGCCCAACCACCCTCTGGGTGAAAAACCTTTTTGTAATATCCAACCTAAACCTCCCCTGACACAACTGCAGACCATTCCTTCAGGTCCTGGTCACCACAGAGAAAAGATCTGTGTCTGCCCCTCCTCTTCCCCTCATGGGGGTGTTATAAGTTAGTTTAAGAATTTAGACAACTCAGTTCCAATTAAAAGTTGATAAATTTATTAAGCAAGCGATAATAAAGCAAACAGCGCTGGGTGGTCTGGGGGGGCCAGCGCCCCGCCCGAGACACACACAACTTGTTTGAAAACTGGGCTTTTTGTACCCTCTCGATATCAGTTGTTGAATATTCATTCATTGTCCGTTTGTTGCCTTAAAAGGTAATTCCCCTGCTTTGGAGGTGGGTGTTACCTTTTGGTTGGTTGTAACTTATTTCCCCTGGGCTTGTACAGGGGGGGTCTTGCATCATCCCCACACTGAGGGCCTTTCTCTGTATCCACATGGCACAGAGAAATGTATTTTTATTTATAATTTGTTCCCTGTTCCCAGCCGCAAAAGATTCCCTGGTGTTAGGTCCAGACAGGACCTTTTACCTTACAGACTCCACGGTACGCCTAGAAGTTAGTAAATATACAGAAACAGTTTTTTTGTTAGTACCCCCCTTTTATTTTAATTTGCTTGGAATAAAAACCGGTGTCTTCACCTATCACAGGGGTACTCTGCGTTGGTGAAGCCACACCTTGAGTATTGTGTTCAGCTCTGGGCCCCTCAGTTCAGGAAGGATATTGAGGTGCTGGAGCGGGTCCAGAGAAGAGCAATGAGGCTGGTGAAGGGACTTGAGCACAAGTCCTATGAGGAGAGGCTGAGGGAGCTGGGGTTGTTTAGTCTGGAGAAGAGAAGGCTTAGAGGTGACCTCATCAC
>NW_020955670.1:366305-372626 GCF_003031625.1 Empidonax traillii | reverse complement strand
AGGCTTAGAGGTGACCTCATCACTCTCTTCAACTACCTGAAGGGAGGTTATAGCCAGGTGGGGCTTGGTCTCTTCTCCCAGGCAACCAACAATAGGACAAGGGGACATGGGCTCAAGCTCTGCCAGGGGAGGTTTAGGTTAGATGTTAGGAAGAAATTCTTTACAGAGAGGGTAATCAGGCATTGGAACGGCCTACCCAGAGAGGTGGTAGATTCACCATCCCTGGAGGTTTTTAAGCAGAGATTGGATGTGGCCCTTAGTGCCATGATATAGTAATTGGAGTTGGATCAGGGGTTGGACTTGATGATCTTGGAGGTCTTTTCCAACCCAATCTATTCTATGATTCTGTGATTCTATGACTACAATGAGGTCTCCCCTCAGTCTCGTCATCTCCAGGCTGAACAGATCAAGTGACCTCAGCCATTCTTCATACAGCTTCCCCTCAAGGCCCTGCACCATTCTCATGACCCACCTTTGGACACTCTCAATCTGTTTTATATTTTGGCACCCAAAACTGCACACAATATTCAAGGTGAAGCCACACCAGGGCAGAGCAGAGTGGGACAATCCCCTCTCTCAACCAGCTGGCAATGCTGTGCCCGATGTCCCTCAGGACACAGTTGGCCCTCCTGGCTGCCAGGGTACTGTTGACTAGAATAACAGTATCACTGAACTCGGTGTCTCTCTACTAAGAGAAAATACCTATTAACCACCACCACCAAAGATATGTCTATGGAAATATATCTGTAGATTAGATACAGATATATAAATACATTTTTAAAGGGTTTCTTCTGGCTGTACTTAAATAAAAGCCATATAGCAAAATCAACTCTCATTGCAGTTTGACTGCTCTTTTAGAGAAACAGAAATGCTGTTCTGGAAAAATGTTTCTAGTTACTTCGTTTACAATAAAATCACTTATTCACGGAGGCAAGTTTTAAAGCATTATTACAGAAAGGTGGAATAAATCTTGCTCCTTCCAATGCCTCTTTGATTCTCTCAATGTCTTCCTGAAGCACTGTCCAATTTGCCATTTCATCCAATTAAAATCACCCTGTCAGAACAGCAGTTCAACTACAACACATTCAACTATTACACGTTTGTTTTTATTGCCAGAATCTTGTAACCATACCTGATTTCGAAACTCCTCATTATTTATGTCACTGCAATTGAGTCAGTTGCCAACAGATTCTTTGGAAGAGGGAGCAAAGAACAATTTTTTTTCTAAATAGGCCATCTTGGACTTTTGTTATTGCTTAAGCCAAATTTGAGCTTTCAGAGTTGAGCTAAGTACAGGAAGTCTTGCCTTCTCTAAGGCTGCATGTTCCTAGTTTGCTCCAATTTTCCTTACTCTGGCCTCCAGGTGAGTGGGAAACTGCTCAAGGAGCTGATGCAGCAATCCAGCAGACAAGCAAAAGGGAAGACATCAACTTTCAGCCACAGTGGCTTCTAGAAGTGCATGAGCACTGGCACAAGGGGCAGTGAGAAGACCATCAAAACCTTCTGCAGAAACAAAACCTAAGTGTTTTGCCTCCTTATAACATCAGCATTGATTCAAGAGGGGCTAGAAAAGTCAAGAAAACCATCTTGAGTGACCCTGGTCTAAAATACACTGTTCATATCTGCACAGTAGTAGTTCTAATGTACCGAGCTAGATGAAACAGTGTTTCCACAGCAGCCCTTGCTGCAAAATTCCCAAATACCAGCAAGTCTGGGCATAGCTTTAAGAAACAGTATTTTGCAGCTGTGGTTTTTTTGAATTAGTGAGACCAAGGTTAGTGTGATGGAATGTAAATTGTAACAGTTTAAGTTTTAGAGTTACCTAAAAAACACTGAGCGAGATAATTTTAGCAGTGCTCAAATATTTCCTTCAGAGCCTCTTCGATTAATGCTCTGAAGCACTGGCTTCTTCTCTTCCTAGGGTCTCTACTTCCCCATTTATTTTTCAACTCTTGCATGAATGCTAAACTTGAATACAATGTAGTCTTTTGAAATTAGTGATAAACGTCTCTAGCTCTAGGGATCCATATTAATGTGCTGAACTATCCTAGAAGAGGGGACAAAAATCCTCTC
Source organism: Empidonax traillii (assembly GCF_003031625.1). Lineage (NCBI taxonomy): Eukaryota > Metazoa > Chordata > Aves > Passeriformes > Tyrannidae > Empidonax > Empidonax traillii. The sequence goes on along the minus strand of NW_020955670.1, from coordinate 370,553 downwards.
TGACATTTTGACTGGAAGCCATAAAACCATACTATACTGTATTCATTTCCACTAATAAACAAACTTATAGGGGGAGCACACCCCTGAACCACTAAGAGATTTTAATCTCTTTCTGTAAACTGATCCAGCTGATCTGTCTGATCCATTAACCATGCAAAAATCTTCTGAGTTATTTTAAATCCTGATCTCCAAGGTTTTCTTTACAATTTTTTGAAAAGAAACTAAACTGGTTCAAAAGCTAGTAGACAATCTTAAAAGTAAGCTGCTAAAACAAATTCTCTGTGCTTACAAAAATATTCCTCTGTTCGCATACATATCATGATTTACTGCTACTTGCAAACAACCTTTTTTGTTCAGAGAATGCAAGAGAAACATAATTCATGTTTACATGTAGATTACACTCAAATATTTCAATAAACAGAATACACTTTGTCATTCTCTTGTTTGAGAAATCAGCGATAACACCAACTATAGTGATAGCATCAGATCTAAATCAGAAAATCATTCTTACTAATGGCAATGTGCTTGGTGCTTTGGAATAACTCATAAAGCAGGGCAAAAACTGGAATGGCCAAAATGAGGCACATCTCACTAAGAAAAGCTTAGAGAGAAATGAAAGAAAGGGAAGTTGATATGGGCTATTACAACCGAAGTGTAACTTACACATTTTAACACACGAAGCTCACAGTTAGAACACACTGATCACAGCTCCCAGACACTCCCATGCACATCCTGCGGCCTTTATGTCAGCATGAACTTGCAGATTCTGGTCATCCTTTTAATAGATGTCACAGTACCACACCAGATCACAACAAAACCACCACTTTTGAAAATATTTTACATGGTTAATCATGCAACTACAAAGGAAACCCTCCAAAAACTTTTGGGGTGTGTGAAAATTTCTGAATTCAAAAGACAGACTACAATTATAGACTAATAAGATCTTCATCACAAACTTTTATTTAAGTGCATGAGGAGGCAAGTTCAGTTTCTCCAAGTCAGCTAGAACAGAAGGATAACACAAAGCAGCCAGCAGAATTCGTATGTAAACATGTCTTCCAGTCAACGGACACTCAGTTAAAAGGGTTTCCCAGCAATGTCATATAAATGTTCAACCATGGATTGCTGCATCCATATAAGGCAAAGTAGCCAGTGTGTCTGATTAAATAGGTAGTGTAAAATCTGTGCAATTCCTTGAGTCCTGCAACATATTGAGAAAGCAATGATTCTATGAGAACACACATCACAGAAACTTCTCTGCTCTTAAGTCTCTCTTCTGTTGTTAGGTAAGGAGGCTGGGTATCTCAATGTAGACACAATCACAGAATTGCTGAGGTTGAAAAAAAACCCTCTAGGATCATCAAGTCCAACTGCAAAAAATGACAACAGCTATATGGAAAGGGAAAAGAAAGGTACTGGAAGCCAGGAATGGTATCAGTAATCCAGGACTAGAAGAGGACAGAGACAAAACAAGAAAAAAAACACCAACCAAGTAATCAGAAAAATAACAAACAGAAGACTAGGACCTGAGTGATTAAATATAAGGATGTAAGAGGAAAGGGGGAGAGAAAGGAAAGGGTGTGTAACTGGGCTAGAAAATAGAAACCAGCAGAGTGAAGAAAAATGCTGAGATGAAGAAATGTCATGTTTGAAGAGGAACAACTGGGGAAGAGGGAGAAGGCAAAAATGAAGAAGCAGGAGTAGTAAAGATGGAAGAAAACAACCTGAAAATTTCTGACAAAAAATTCATTCTTTCAATGGGACAGTCTATAACAGAACACAAAATTTTAGGAAAACATTTTTCTATTTTTGCTATCAAATGTCTATAAAGTCTACCAACAAACTCTCTCCCATAAAGTACTGACCACCTGCTGTCAGAGCAATGCAAGTAACAGTTTCCAATGGGATCTGAAAGGGTTGTCCCCATGCGAGAACACACTTTGCTCTCACAAGTAGCTTTGAAAACCTAAGGAAGTACACCCAAAACTGTTAAAAGCACATTAATCTCAATGTATTTGAGCCTTGAAGCAGCTTCTGATCTCCGTTCAGCCTTCAGGCACCAATATTCCAGTTCTAGGTGTAATCACAGAATGGTATTTCCTGTTTCCAAAGGAATTCTATACTGTATTTGGGACTTCAGTGAGGTTTGAGTGATTTGGATAAGAATTACTGTAGAGAAGGCTGCTTTCTGTAAAACCTTCACTTACTGCAGATGTTGGAAGGGGCAAACAAGCCCAGAACAACTCTGGTCTTTCACACCAGAAAGTGAAGCCACTTTAAGTACCCTTAAGTGAAAAATGACTTCAGGGAAGGTAGAAATTTTCAAATATAGTAGAAAATTTAAAAGATACTATTGGTTCTAATCACAGTGGGCACTGTATGCCTCAAAGAGTACAATTAGAATAAAACCCACTGAGTATTTGTGAGCACTGGGCACTGTGTTGCCAGTGGAAAATAATCCTTTGCTTTCAACATGAAGTTTCAAGACTGTGCAATGAGTAAGACAGATGGCAACATACGTAAAATATTGAACAGCAACTCACAGCAAGTCAGATTCCTCCTGATTGTGATGCCAGCCCTGATGGGGAAAGTTGACAATGACCTTACATCCCACATATAACTAAAGCTGAATGAGAGAAGACTGCACAACCAAGTCTTAATTACCATTTTCTGGCATTGGTGCTTCCTATTTTTGCAATGCTAATCAGAAGAATTAGTTTATTTTCAAATAAGCTACGAATGGGGTTGTGCAAACTTCTATTACTACCCCACGCACAACCAAGTCTCTGCAAGTGAGTGAGTATACAGAGCATGTGAACAGAGATAAGGTTTACGAAAAGCCACAAAAGTATGACATACACCACTAAGTATTCGGCAGATACAAACAGCAGTAAAAGTCTGCATGGGAACCAAAGAGGAAGTGAAGACTGAACTAAACTGTGCCTGATTAAAAAGAAATGAATCATGAAATTATACAGTTATTAAGGTTATGACAATAAGTCCACCCATTCTGCAGTAACAAAGTGATTTAAAAAAAAAAAATCTACAACAATAAAAAGCATCACTCAACTAAGTTTACAGGAACTCAGTAATATAAATATAAAAGATAACAGCACCATGCTAGGGAAGCTAAAGCATAACAGGATAGGTTATTATTTTTTACAGTGAGGGAGGTGAGACTATGGAATAGGTTATCCAGAAAAGCTGTGGATGCTCCCTCCCTCTTAACTGTTCAAGGTCACATTGGATGGGCTGTGAGCAATCTAATTTAGTGGAAAGTGTCCCTGCCCATGGCAGGGGGGCTGGACTAGATGTTCTTCAAGGTCCATTCCACTCTATGAATCTATAGATGAACAAGTTTGAGGGTTGAAAATACACCAGTGACGACTGGTAGGTGCTCTTTGCACTTTCTTCTATAGCCATGACATATATATATATATATGTACATATATAAACACACACTTTGAAGATAGACAGATAGATAGATATACCTAAAAGAGAATGCACCCATGTATCAAATAAAAATACGTTTACAAAAACGTCTTGCTTCAGTTGACGTACTTTAGACTCCATGTAACCATAACATTTTCCTAATAGTTGTAATAGCTGTGTCAGTATTAATTCCACATGGGAAAACATTTCACACACTGGTCAGGTGCATCAAAAGCTTCTGAACTGGAGTGATGACCAGGACATGCTACAAGTGGGCAGCATCTGCTACAACTGAGATAGTTGTATGGACAGAAGTATGACAAAACCATAGAAATTTCTTTCGGTATTACTGTGGAGAGCAAGAAAATTATTTTCTTTTATTGAACTTCAGAATAGGGTGGTTCATAAATCAACTGTGAAAATACTGGCTCCTAGGCAATGTGCCAAGTTAGACATTTGCTTGGGAAAGTATTCTGCACTAGTAGGTCCCAGCAGAATACTGGCTGAATTTATTTGAAAATAGTAATATAATAGAGGGGTTTGGTTAAGTTTGCTGCATCTTTCAGGTCCTTACCCCAAAATCAAGCTATGCATCTACAGTAGCAGTACAATGATCTCTACTACAAACATCCATTTAATCAGTTTTATTTCTTGCAGAACTACATATGTAAAGAAGCTTACTGTGTACAAAGGTCTCATCTCATACCTTTTATACCTGCTTGAAACCATCCTGGAGGAGTCCTAAAAGAAACAAAAAGGAAAAACTAATTAATATTTTTCTTATATTAATACTGCCAAAATACTTCACTGCTCCAT